>NC_061510.1:266133089-266253705 GCF_022539505.1 Lolium rigidum | reverse complement strand
AGAATAGGGATAAGGAGAAAATCAGAGCTAATCAGATCTATCCAACGAATTTTAGAAAATAGGTTTTGACACTGGCCACAACAACGTCCGTTGGCAAGGTTATCCTACATGCTGGACTAGTGGGGTATCGACAACCTGAGCTCTGATACCAACTTGTGACTCTCGTGGGAAGAAAAGGAGAAGAGGAAGACTTGGTCTTAGTACGAAGAGGTATGGGCAGGTGGCTGGAGAGGAGGTGGGCTGGCAGCTGGCTTGGGCCGCCGGAAAAAAAAAGGGAGTGAGAGAGGAGATGGGCCATGGAGAGAGAGAGGGCCAAGAGAGGGGTTAGGGTTTAGGTTTTGTTGAATGAAAAGGACAAGAGGAGGTTTATTATAAAAACCATATGAGAGGGTAAAATAAAATAACCAGGGTTTAAAAAATAATTTTATTTTGTTGAAAACATGAATGATATGATGCATATGCCATGATGAACTTGAAACGACACGGAAAAACAAGCAGCGGAGAAAAATCTAATATTGGGTTTTTCCGGGTCGTTACACTTGTACCTTCACACAACAAAGACCAAGCAAAGTATGTTTGTGTGTGATATTGGAGCACATCATCGATGACATGTCATTTCATGTTCACAACACCGTTAGCACAACACAAATTTATCAAGAATAATGCATGTGCAAGGTCAATGTGTAAGAACTCCATTTCAACATCTTCCAAATACGGAAACACAAAAACTCCAAATTGTGAGACGACTATGATGTCCATCTCATGTAGAAACTCATGTGCATTATTGCATTCAAGGCATCGGAAAGAGAAATTGTTCAACATCCTTGAAGCACTAAGTGGACAATTTGGCAAAAACACATACGGAAGAGTGTCCAAAATATCATCAACATGTGTGCACACAAACCATTGGAAAGAGAAATTGGTCCTCATATTTGTTGCAACACACAACATATCATCCAAAAATTTCATCAAGTAAAAATTTGCACAACCGTGCGTGCCAACAAACCAAATGAAAGAGAAATTGGTCAACGTGTTTGAGGCAACACCAACGGTAAGAATCACATCATCATGCTTGCAAAAGAACCATAAGAAAGAGAAATTGTTTGGCATGTTCAATGCAAAGCATGGGAAAGGTATTAGAGCCGGGTTCGATCTTGTACTTACTTGTATTATGCTCTCAAGAGCTCTCTTTGTCAACTCGTGCTCAATCGAGGTTGACATTGGCATTCTTGTACCTACACACACAATAGGCAAAGCAAAGAACGTGTGTGCATGGTATATGAACACATCATCCATCATGATGGTCCATTTCTTTTGCACATCACCATTAGCGTTAAGCAAAGCATCATAGTAGATATGGTGAATATGCGGGGTAAACACATGAACATGCTCATCATGGACATAGGAAAAGTCTCCAAAATTTGAGAGAGCTATGGGGGCAATCTCATTTACAAGCATATTAACATCATTGCAAACTAAGCATTGGAAAGAGAAAGTATTCAACATTTTGGTTGCATTAATGGGAGAGTATTGTAAGCATTTTGCACAAAACATGTTCAAGGTTTGATCATTATTGTCGACAAACTTATGGAAAGAGCAATTGTTCATCAAAGTTGTCACAACACAAGAATTATCATCATCATTGCAAGCAACACATGGGAAAGAGAAATTGTTCGACATATTGCAAGCAATAGGATAGAAATCGAAACACTCATAGCATGGCATGGTCAATGTGTCACAAGCAACTACTTCCACATGATCAAGAATGGTGGCATCACAAGTATCACAAGGGAAAGTGAAAGAAGCATATGACATAGCAATAGGGTCATCCAACTCATGCAAGCACTCACAAATCATCATGTCCACTAGTGGGATCATGGAATCATCAACACCCATATAGGTACCTTTGTAGTCCCGCTCATATGAGGTAGGTGTTGTGGAAGTGGTAGGCTCCATGTGGCCTCCATGTTCATCTTCAATCAAGCATGGTGTGATATCATCATCTTCATGCACCATGTACATCTTCTCCATGATCGGCGTCTCGTCATCCATGGTACCTAATGAGACACGAGAGAACACACTAGAGGTAGAGGGTAAGTTGTTAGAACTTAAAATGGCCTCACATGACCTATCATGATGAGGCCTACGGCCACGTGGGTTGCCCGATCTCACGAATTGACCGAGGGAAAGGCGGGGAGAGGAAGAACACGAAGAACACGGCGAAGAACACGATGAACATACCCAAACGCACACCAACCCGATACAATTCGGTTTACTCCCGATAGCCCGAACCACTATCCCGATAGAATCTCTCAAGAGAAAGACACGCGGTAGAATCCCCGAGAGGAAGATCGGTATACGATCGGTAGAATCATACGAGTGAGAGACCGGTGGTAGAATCACAAGTATGAGAGACTAATCATATAAGGAGTGCCTTGTACAATAGATTTGGGTAAATCTAAGGAGGGGATTTCCCTAATCCCAAAGGGATGGTGGAGGCATAAGCCTAGGTTCTCTCAAGTTCAACTCTAACCTCATGAAGGGGGAGGTGGGAGCCTATATATAGGGAGCCACCAAAGGAGGGGTAGTTTAGGCATACAAAGGGATAAAGGGTTCAGATTTGATGCTCTTTGCGGTGGGGCGTCGGGGCCGGCACGGGTAGGCCGATAGGGCCGGCGCAGGTAGGGCGGCAGTGCCGTCGTCCTCAGGCGTAGTGGCGGTGCGGCAGTGCCGGTCTTCCTGGCGCGTCTCCTTATCCTCAACGTTCTCTTCCATGCTTCCTCGACCTCGGCCTTGAGTCCTCGAGCCTCCATGGTGTCTTCCACTTCCTCCGTACTTGGCGATGTGTTCCTATCATGGTCATATGAAGGAGGATGAAGTAGCATACCATTCATGAGAGACAATTGTAGGCACGCATAAAGGAGAAGATCCACCTTTGTGTGACGTGTCGGCGTTGACGCACATGATGCGGTGGAGACCGAAGGTCGCCCCGTATCATCTACCCCCACTTGAAAAAGAGTCGTCCTCGATGATAGCTCTTCGTGAATGTGTATAGGAGGTAGATGACAACCACGCTTGAATGTCGCTTCACTTGTCAAGAGCCCAATCAATAGCACAAGAAAAGCCAAGCAACACTCAAAGCATAGCCAATGTTCCACGGGTTTAGCAAAAGAGCACAAGTAGAAGGAGGTCACCTTAGCAAGATGTCGATGTGCTCTCATGGAGAGATCTTGTGTAGTCGAAGTGTGGGGTTGAACCCATTCGTTGACGCTCATCCACAAGTCACTTGTACCTTCACACAACAAAGACCAAGCAAAGTAAGTTTGTGTGTGATATTGGAGCACACCATCGATGACATGTCCTTTCATGTTCACAACACCGTTAGCACAACACAAATTTATCAAGAATAATGCATGTGCAAGGTCAATGTGTAAGTACTCCATTTCAACATCTTCCAAATATGGAAACACAAAAACTCCAAATTGTGAGACGACTATGATGTCCATCTCTTGTAGAAACTCATGTGCATTATTGCATTCAAGGCATCGGAAAGAGAAATTGTTCAACATCCTTGAAGCACTAAGTGGAGAATTTGGCAAAAACACATACGGAAGAGTGTCCAAAATATCATCAACATGTGTGCACACAAACCATTGGAAAGAGAAATTGGTCCTCATATTTGTTGCAACACACAACATATCATCCAAAAAGTCCATCAAGTAAAAATTTGCACAACCGTGCGTGCCAACAAACCAAATGAAAGAGAAATTGGTCAACTTGTTTGAGGCAACACCAACGGCAAGAATCACATCATCATGCTTGCAAAAGAACCATAAGAAAGAGAAATTGTTTGGCATGTTCAATGCAAAGCATGGGAAAGGTATTAGAGCCGGGTTCGATCTTGTACTTACTTGTATTATGCTCTCAAGAGCTCTCTTTGTCAACTCGTGCTCAATCGAGGTTGACATTGGCATTCTTGTACCTACACACACAATAGGCAAAGCAAAGAACGTGTGTGCATGGTATATGAACACATCATCCATCATGATGGTCCATTTCTTTTGCACATCACCATTAGCGTTAAGCAAAGCATCATAGTAGATATGGTGAATATGCGGGGTAAACACATGAACATGCTCATCATGGACATAGGAAAAGTCTCCAAAATTTGAGAGAGCTATGGGGGCAATCTCATTTACAAGCATATTAACATCATTTCAAACCAAGTATTGGAAAGAGAAAGTATTCAACATTTTGGTTGCATTAATGGGAGAGTATTGTAAGCATTTTGCACAAAACATGTTCAAGGTTTGATCATTATTGTCGACAAACTTATGGAAAGAGCAATTGTTCATCAAAGTTGTCACAACACAAGCATTATCATCATCATTGCAAGCAACACATGGGAAAGAGAAATTGTTCGACATATTGCAAGCAATAGGATAGAAATCGAAACACTCATAGCATGGCATGGTCAATGTGTCACAAGCAACTACTTCCACATGATCAAGAATGGTGGCATCACAAGTATCACAAGGGAAAGTGAAAGAAGCATATGACATAGCAATAGGGTCATCCAACTCATGCAAGCACTCACAAATCATCATGTCCACTAGTGGGATCATGGCATCATCAACACCCATATACGTACCTTTGTAGTCCCGCTCATATGAGGTAGGTGTTGTGGGAGTGGTAGGCTCCATGTGGCCTCCATGTTCATCTTCAAGCAACAAGCATGGTGTGATATCATCATCTTCATGCACCATGTACATCTTCTCCATGATCGGCGTCTCGTCATCCATGGTACCTAATGAGACACAAGAAAACACACTAGAGGTAGAGGGTAAGTTGTTAGAACTTGAAATGGCCTCACATGACCTATCAACTACCACTCTCATCTCACTTGGTGTATCACTCATGCTCTCGAAGTGGAGGCACTCATCAAGCTCACATATAGTGGAGTCACTCATCTCACATATAGTGGAGTCGCTCATCTCACATATAGTGGAGTCCCTCATCTCCATGGCAATGGCGTCGCCGATTTCCGAGCAACCTAGCAAAGAGGAAGACAACAAAACAGGAGTAGAGGTTAAGTTGTTAGAAATCGAAACATCCTCACTCGACTCATGGGGTATGTCACTCTTGCTCTCAAGGTGTTTGAAGTATGCGTGGCACTCGGCTTTATCTTTGGGTGTCATATGGGCTTCTCGAGCATCTAGCTCGGCGAAGTATGCTCTCATCTCGGTTTGCTCTTGTGGGGTCATCATGTATATCTCTCACTAGGTAAGGTGTATGTGTATGTGGTGGAAGGAAACCTACACAAGTATCTCACCAATCAAGTAAGTATCGGAAAAATGGTTCAAGTCAAGAGCAAAGCCAAAATGTATCGGGGTTACTCACACACACAATCAAAGCACACGCAAAAGGCTATGAACTCTATATGTGGTGGGTAAGGGGTGGATGGCAAACGAAAAAGATCAACGGAAAAGTCTATTGTCAAATGTGGGTAAGATCCAAAGTCAAATGTCAAAAGTGGTGATCTATGTCAAGGAAACACGGAAACACACACAAGGGAGAACAATGGGGTTAGCACGACCAAGGAAGTGAGCAAGGAACAAAATGGGTCCTAACGAAGACTATTAGCTCGGTGTCACGCCAACACAATAGAGACGGTAGCTCGGTTGCATATGACAGAAGCAACAAGATTTGCACAAATGTCACTCTTCTCTTATCTCTCTTAGCGCTTAGAAGCTTTGTACTCCTTTGTATCGGTGGCACACACACTTTTCCTATTTCTTTTTCTCTTTTTTTCACTTTTTTTCTATGCTTAGAAGCTTTCTTTTTCTCTATATATGTCACACTTTTTCTTCTTTTGTGTATCTTTCTCACCGAGCTTGCTTCGGAGCTTTGCTCAACACAACGCACACACACACCCTCTCACGGTCGTGACACTTGTGCAATGCTTCGCAACGCTCGGAAAGCCACTCTCAATGGGATAGGTACACAAAGAAAGAAACGGGGCTACAAGGGGAGGCAAGTTATACCTATTGATGTAAAGGTTAGGCGGTGTCAAGCACACGAACTTGCGATGACGAAGGGATGTCGATGGTATGATGGCGAAGTTGCGCCGGAATCCGGGGTGCCAACGGTGTCGTCGCGGTGTTGATGTAGGCGCGGAAGCGGAATAGACAACCGATGCACTCCAAATCGGAAACCGAGCAAATTAAGTCAATGCCCGAAAAGTTGGGTCAAAACGAGCGGTCGAAAGTTGGGCTCCAAAAATCGTCAAAAATTAGAGGTGGGCTATGTAGAGTATTTGGAGAATGTTGTTAAAGTTTGGAGTCAAACGGGCTCCGGAAAGTTGTCAAAATTTGGGGCAAAAAATGGAGTCAAATTGGCCAAAAATTGGGTCAAACTGGTCCAGAACCCGGTCAAACCGGATCTGGGACTGGCGCGCCCGGTCCAGACCGGGCCCCGGACCGGATGGAGCCCCTGTATTGCGCCGGTTGGCACCAGCCTGGGCTCCGGTTTCGACCGGATGGCCCGGTCAGCAATCCGGTTGACCGGTTGAGGCTTGGCGGAGGCGAGCGAAGCTAGGTCGGGGGCGCGAGCGTGGGGAGCTGGGGCGCGCGGCCAGGAGCTTTGCGGGCGTGCGGTTGGGGCAAGCGCCGGGCTTGGCGCGGAGTCAGGGGCGCGGGCCGGCGGTGGAGTTGGGCTGGGGCGGGGTGATGCGGGGCCGTGCTGCGCGAGCCAGGATGAACAGCGCGGGGCGGCGCTCGGCGAGGTGGGCCAGGAGGAGCGAGCGGATGCCAGGCGGGGTGCGGCGCGGTGGGCCAGGAGCGGAGCAGGATGGTGTGCTGTGGTGGGCGGGCGGCGAGGGATCAGGCGGGCACGCGCCTGCGTGTGAGGAGCTGGTGGCCTGCGTGCTGGCGGCCAGATGCAGGTGGTTGCAGCGCAGGCGGAGCGTGGTGGCGCGGCCGGGAGCAGGGAGAGGAAACTGGGGCGTTGACCCACTCGATTTTGGGGATGAAGTCGTTCCTCAAGAACACATAGATGAACAGCTCCTAGAACCCGACCAAAAATCTTCAGATTTCTCAACGAATACACGGAATTGGACCACGAAAATTGGAGAGGGTGTAGATCAACCACTAAGAACACAGATCTGTGGACCAAAACCACAAAAAACTCAACAAATCCAGAGATCCAAATTCGAGCTATTTTTTGGGGCAAAATTTTTGGGAAATTTTTGGGCGAAATTGGTGAAATTGGAGGGTCAAATTCGTGGCAACCTTTGCTCTGATACCATATAATGAGGCCTAAGGCCACGTGGGTTGCCCGATCTCACGAATTGACCGAGGGAAAGGCGGGGGAGAGGAAGAACACGGCGAAGAACACGATGAACACACACAAACGCACACCAACCCGATACAATTCGGTTTACTCCCGATAGCCCGAACCACAATCCCGATAGAATCTCTCAAGAGAAAGACACGCGGTAGAATCTCCGAGAGGAAGATCGGAATACGATCGGTAGAATCATACGAGTGAGAGACCGGTGGTAGAATCACAAGTATGAGAGACTAATCAAATAAGGAGTGCCTTGTACAATAGATTTGGGTAAATCTAAGGAGGCGGTTTCCTAATCCCAAAGGGATGGTGGAGGCATAAGCCTAGGTTCTCTCAAGTTCAACTCTAACTTCATGAAGGGGGAGGTGGGAGCCTATATATAGGGAGCCACCAAAGGAGGGGTAGTTTAGGCATACAAAGGGATAAAGGGTTCAGATTTGATGCTCTTTGCAGTGGGGCGTCAGGGCCAGCACAGGTAGGGCGATAGGGCCGGCGCAGGTAGGGCGGCAGTGCCGTCGTCCTCAGGCGTAGTGGCGGTGCGGCAGTGCCGGTCTTCCTGGCGCGTCTCCTTATCCTCGACGTTCTCTTCCATGCTTCCACGACCTCGGCCTTGAGTCCTCGAGCCTCCATGGTGTCGTCCACTTCCTCCGTACTTGGCGATGTGTTCCTATCATGGTCATATGAAGGAGGATGAAGTAGCATACCATTCATGAGAGACAATTGTAGGCACGCATAAAGGAGAAGATTCACCTTTGCGTGACGTGTCGGCGTTGACGCACATGATGCGGTGAAGACCGAAGGTCGCCCCGTATCATATCAACTACCACTCTCATCTCACTTGGTGTATCGCTCATGCTCTTGAAGTGGAGGCACTCAAGCTCACATATAGTGGAGTCACTGATCTCACATATAGTAGAGTTCCTCATCTCCATGGCAATGGCGTCGTCGATGTCCGAGCAACCTAGCAAAGAGGAAGACAACACAAGAGGAGTAGAGGTTAAGTTGTTAGAAATCAAAGTATCCTCACTCAACTCATGGTGTGTGTCACTCATGCTCTCAAGGTGTTTGAAGTATGTGTTGCACTCGGCTTTATCTTCGGGTGTCATTTGGGCTTCTCGAGCATCTAGCTCGGCGAAGTATGCTCTCATCTCGGCTTGCTCTTGTGGGGTCATCATGTATATATCTCACTAGGAAGGTGTATATGTATGTGGTGGAAGGAAAGCTACACAAGTATCAAACCTTTCAAGAAAGTATCATGGAAATGGTTCAAGTCAAGAGCAAAGTCAAAATGTATCGGGGTTACTCACACACACACACTCAAAGCACACGCAAAAGGCTAAGAACTCTATATGTGGTGGGTAAGGGGTGGATAGCAAACGAAAAAGATCAACGGAAAAGTCTATTGTCAAATGTGGGTAAAATCCAAAGTCAAATGTCAAAAGTGGTGATCTATGTCAAGGAAACACGGAAACACACACAAGGAAGAACAATGGGGTTAGCGCGACCAAGGAAGTGAGCACGGAACAAAAATTGTCCTAACGAAGACTATAAGCTCGGTGTCACGCCAACACAAGAGAGACGGTAGCTTGGTTGCATATGAGAGAAGCAACTAGATTTGCACAAGATGTCACTCTTCTCTTTTCTCTCTTAGTGCTCACAAACTTTGCACTCCTTTGTATCGGTGGACACACACTATTTTTCTATTTCCTTTTTCTTTTTCTCTTTTTTTCACTTTTTTTTTCTATGCTTATAAGCTTTTTTTCTATGTATATGTCACACTTTTCTTGTTTTGTGTATCTTTCTCACCGAGCTTGCTTCGGAGCTTTGCTCAACACAACGCACACACACCCTCTCACAGTCGTGACACTTGTTGATGAGGACATCTCTATGATAGATACAACCAATACTCCTACAACCACATCTCAGGTACATTCGTTACTAGGAATCCTTCCTAATATATATGAGAATATGATGCTGCCTAAATCAAATGTATTTATATTATTTAGGAATGGATCTAGCATGGACGCCAAGCATTGGATTAGGAACTTGCATGGAGATGGCAGCGGACACTGCAAGGATTCAGGATGGCGTTGCAAGCGAGGATTTCAGAACATTGAAGCCGCCATAGTGAAGCAACGATGCTTGGATGAATTATACAAGTTACTTCATCATAAAAATCGTCCAAAGAGTTATTTTTGGTGCTGCGTCACCTTATTTAATGGGCCAGGCCCATATATTTTCGGATTAGGTATTTTAGGGGATTTTAAGAGGCCATATAAGTGGAGGAAGGCCCATTTAGGGTTGTTTTTGGCCAACCCTAGCTGGTTGGACGAAAATCCCTTCACTTCCCCCATATATATCCCTCTGTAGCCGTCATTAGAACTTGGATTTTGATTAGATTAAAAGTTAGCCAATTGTTGCAACTACGTGTACTTCTTTTGAGGCCAACGCCCAGAACAGGACCGACTATTCGGAATTCCACCATTATCAATCAAGCTTTCATCTCTATTCGCAATATTCTGATTGCATCTTTAGTTCTTACTTGTTCTCGATTTCAGGTAGGAATTAAGACCCTCGCTGGTCAGGCTGATCGTGCATCCGTAAGATCAGTAACTCCCGGAGATTGTCCTAGCGATTGCATTGGCGCACGAGCTTTGCACGTGTAGTCGGATCGTCAAGCACGAACTCCACCAACAAATTGAATTATCCTCGTCTCATCGAAAGATCGGCCACCTTTGCCCTATCAAGTGGTATCAGATTTCAGGTTGCTCGGTGAGATTTACAGTTTTCCTAGTGTAGATTTGTTTTTACCTATAACCCAGAAAAAAAAGCCCCACAAAAAGAAGTTAGATTAGTTCATCCTCGCCTAAAAACCAGTCTTAGCCTTTTCGCTATTACCACTTTGTTTTTGTTTTGTTGAATTTGCGTTGCATCGTGTCGAGTTGCTGGTTTTTAGATCTAGTATTTTAGAGTTTCGAGTTTTAGTCACGTTCTGTCACGCAACTGTATCACCATATCTTGTTCATCACTTGTTTACCATCTACATCTGTGCCACCATCTGTCGCCACTCCATTCGTCATCCGCTGCATGATCCACGTTTATGTGGCTCCACCATCTCGTCCTTAGTCTGGCATCATAATTCGCTGTCGTGCCGTCCAGCGTTTTTGGTTCACTCCAGCAAAGGAAAAAAAAGGAAGTAGATCGTATCAAGGATAGTTGATTCAAATGAGATATAACCGATCAGATCCTACCATTCGGTTTAAGTTTCTTTCCTTGCACGTGTATCTTCCGATGTTTACCTTCACTTCACCGCTTCATTTTTTTCCTTCTCTTCATCAATTCCCTACTGCCATAGAGTCCAACAAAAAGAAAAGAAAACGTCACGATCCATCCTGATCTTTAGTATCTTTGAGAGCTCCACGTAACATCAGATTCTGTATCGTATATCAAGGCAAGACAGATCCGTTTCCTATTACCAATAGTTTTGAAAAATAAAAGGAGCGTATAATCTAATTCCTGCCTAGGCACCACTGTGTATTACGCGGTGCCCACCTTTTTGGCACATCGGATCGCGATCGCGCGGTTCAGATGGCCTTCTCTCCGTGGACCACGCGCAGTTCCAAGCATCGGTATCTTTTCCTCCAGTCGTTCTTATCCCCAACCCCACGAAACTCCTGGTGGAAAAGGAGAGTAGTCCCCCATCGACAGGATTCGGATGCCGGCGGAGGAGAGAAGTGTGGCGCTGGTGGGAAGCACTCTCGGCGTCTCCCGCCGACGGGGAGCACAGGGCCATCGCGCTCGCGCCCGTCGTCTGCCTTGCCGGCACAGCAACGGGATGGGGGAGAGCCGCAAGGAGGTGACCCCTCCGTCGCTACGCATGGGCGGCGCGAGCTTGATAGCCTGGGCGCGCGCGGTGGCCGGCGGTAATGCGAACTTGTGCAGCTGGCTTCTGCTGGATTTGTTTTCATCGAGTGAAACGGCAGCTCCGGCGCTCGGCCGTGTGTTCGCGCACAGGTAAATTCCTGATTAGCCTCCTGTTCATGTATTCCGTTGAGATGCGAACAGAGATCGGTTTGGTCTTCATGTGTGTACAGAAATTTTAAGAGTTTATTGGCAGTGCTTGTTCACCAGATCTTTTCTCACGCAAGGATGTAAGATTAATATTTTTCCCCCGATTCTATCTGTAATATTTTGCAATTGGATGTACTTTCCTACCTTTTTTACATCTAGAAATGATAAATTCTGAGATGTATTTTTTTCTCCAACTATACATAAAACTTATGTATCTAGATGTATTTTTTGTCATTTTTCTACATCCAAAATGATGGATGGCAAGGTGTAAAACACTTATTTTGTGATCCAATTTTTCGTGCATCAAGATGTAGTTTTTACTTTTTTCTACATCATATGCTGCAATATTTACATCTCAATTAGATCCTAAACTATCTTGTATCCAATTTTTCGTGCATCAAGATGTAATTTTTACTTTTTTCTACATCATATGCTGCAATATTTACATCTCAATTAGATCCTAAACTATCTTGTATCCAATTTTTCGTGCATCAAGATGTAATTTTTACTTTTTTCTACATCATATGCTGCAATATTTACATCTCAATTAGATCCTAAACTATCTTGTATCTGTTGTTTTTATGAGGGATGTACTTTTTTTGAAACTGGATCAAGTTTGCCCACGCAGCGAAAGACAGCAAAGAAGAAATTCATAGTTAATCGGTAGCGACAAAAAAATTCATCTCGCGGATGATTTTTACTCCTTACTTTTTAAAAATCATTTTAGTATAAAATATTATTTTACACATGCGGATGGAGAAGGTGTGGACTGTAGACATGTGCACGTGCTTCTTTGAGTCCATCGCCGGTGTGAAACGGGCCGAGACCTGGGGACCGGAGAGGTAATTGCTGGCCCGGTTTTTTAATGCGCAAGCAAGGTGGTTTTTCTCACACTCCACGCGGAACGGAAGTTTCTATTTTTGGAACATGTGGGGACCTGTTTCATGTGACTTTCTATTTTTGGGAGGGGCACCCTCTAAGACTAACCGGTAACCGAGCACTGTGTAGCCACGTCCTAAAAGGAGAGGTAGTTTTGGTTTGGTTGCCTCAAGCACCAACGTGAGAATTTAAAAGGAAAGGAAAGAGTTTTGTTCTGGTTCAAGTTTCCAGGAAAAAAGGTGACAAAACAAAGAAAAAAAAGTGAAAAGAAAAGAAAAAAAAAGAGAGAGAGAGAAAAAAAGATAGAAAAAGAGGAGGGTAAAAGAACAGTACCGGTCAGTGCGTTGGAACTCAATCGGTACTTGTAGTTCGAGCTGGCTGATCAGTTGGCAGACTATCACATTTATTCTCATACAGCTGCTTTTGTGTCGCTGCTGCCGACCACCTTCTGTTTATTTTCTGTGCCGCCATCCATCTTCTCGGACAGGCTCGTGGAGGGTTGCCTCGCGTCAGTTTGCTGTCTCCTCTGTAAAGTTTTCTCAATATCCGATATCTTGCGCGTGAATTTTATCAGTGTATTAGGCTCGCGTCTCTAGTACAATCTAGTCTAGGACCAGCACTTAACTACTTTGAACAAATTTTCAGCTTTACATTGATTACTGTGGTTATAGTTCCACATATTTTGAGCCTACCTACAGCTCCACATATTCTACATCGTGCGGTATCCGTTCGGCTGGCAATCGCTTCGGTACAATCTTCGGAGTTACTTGATACTGTTGGTTGCCGATCGCCACCTCCTGTTTGGTAAGATCTTGTAAGAGCTTTGTATTTTGCTTGACGAATTGCGCGCGATACCACCATATTTTCCTAGCTTGTAGGCATATACACTTGTGATTTTTGGGTACTAACCATGCCAGGAATTGAGGACCAATCCGCCGACCCGAAGACCATGATGACTACGGAGATGCATGTGCGACCATTTACAGGAGATCATGATCAGGTTATTTCTTTACCAGTTTATGAGGGTAGATATAATACTGATGCTTATTTTTGATTGGGAGTTTGAAGTTGATAATATTTTTGGATCCCATGATTTTACTGAACATGAGAAAGTAAGAACTGCTGCTAGAGTTTTTACGGGTTTTGCTTCCATTTGGTGGGATATGACTTACAAAGAAACTATTGATAAGAAACCTACTACTTGGGGAGATTTAAAATCAGCTTTGCGACATAGATTTGTGCCTCTTTCTCATCAACGTGAAATGATCCGCAAACTTAAAAGGTTAGAACAAGGTAGTAACACCGTGCATGTTTACTATCAGGAATTTAAATTTTACATGTACCGTTGTGATATAAAGGAGTTTGAGGAAAGTACTAGAAACATGTTTTTCAATGGCTTAAACCCTGATATTATGGTTATGTTTAAGTATATTCCTCGTTCTACTATTGGTATATATGTTCGCGCTTGTGCTTTTGAGAAACACATACAGGAAAACACGGTGGACCATTTCAACTCCTTCAAGTCATGCACATTAGCACCGGTTGTTTCTTCCAACGTTCCACGCATGAATATTGTAGTACGAGTCGTCCAGCCACAGACTTGTGACACGTCGCTGCGAACATCTTCTACGTTGGAGTCACAAGGTAAAAATGAAGGTACTGATTTTATCTCTCCACATGAGATTGATGAATGCAATGTTGATATTAATATACCATGTGTTGAGTTCGCTGATGATTTGGCCACACCGCTTATATTAGAGGGTCATACTACTGATTTGCAAGTACCATGTGATCATACCAGTCAAATTATCATTGATATGACTAGCAATCTTTTGGTTGACTCTAGTTTTGAGAGACCTACAGATTTGTGTGTACCATGTGTTGTTTTTCGTTCCTCTATTGATATGAGTGTACAAACTAAAATTCTTGCTCCTGATAATGCACCTTGTGATTTGAAAGATAACTCTAGTATGGATCATATAAAACTGGTTATGAACAATGAAGTGTTGGCTAAGATTTCTCATGCTAATTCTTTGTTTGTTGTGATGGATCCACCTATATCTTTGTCACATGCTAGACACAAAATTGATGAACTTTCTTGTTTAAAGAGTGTCTACGCCCCCGATGTTACTTTTCATTTGGTTGGGGAGTATGTCAGCACCAATGTTTTTATGGTACATAGGATTTGCATCATGTGTGAAGATTCTTATAGTTCCAATAAAACTGAATTTGTGTATATGCTTTCTCATTTTGATATGACCTCCAATGTTGGTATTCATTCTATGCCAAATAACTTGCTGAAAAATTGTTTAATTCAACATGATGTGGCTAGTAAATTTGAGACCTTACGTTTTGGGTTACCAACTTTGGGATGGTTTAATGATGAGCATTATAATTTGAAAGGAGTTAATATGTGCTTCACTTATATCTGCAAACTGAGTTGTGATGAATGTTTAATGGGGAATAATGATCTTCTAAGCTACTACAATACTGCAATATGTACAAATTAAGTGGGCGACATGACAGAGCTGTTAAAACGGATAACATATACATATACCATGCATATACCTTGTCTCTTTTGTTAGCATGTTTACAGAATAAACATCGCCGAGGACGGCTTTTCTTTCAAGAAAGGGAGGATGATGAGGACATCTCAACCTTCGATTTGAAGGCATATATTGGTGAAAAAGATGAGACTACGTCGAGGACGACTTCAATTCAAGTAGGGGAGGATGATGAGGACATCTCTATGATAGATACAACCAATACTCCTACAACCACATCTCAGGTACATTCGTTACTAGGAATCCTTCCTAATATATATGAGAATATGATGCTGCCTAAATCAAATGTATTTATATTATTTAGGAATGGATCTAGTATGGACGCCAAGCATTGGATTAGGAACTTGCATGGAGATGGCAGCAGACCTGCAAGGATTCAGGATGGCGTTGCAAGCGGGGATTTCAGAACATTGAAGCGGCCATAGTGAAGCAACGATGCTTGGATGAATTATACAAGTTACTTCATCATAAAATTCGTCCAAAGAGTTATTTTTGGTGCTGGGTCACCTTATTTAATGGGCTAGGCCCATATATTTTCGGATTAGGTATTTTAGGGGATTTTAAGAGGCCATATAAGTGGAGGAAGGCCCATTTAGGGGTGTTTTTGGCCAACCCTAGCTGGTTGGACGAAAATCCCTTCACTTTCCCCATATATATCCCTCTGTAGCCATCATTAGAACTTGGATTTTGATTAGATTAAAAGTTAGCCAATTGTTGCAACTACGTGTACTTCTTTTGAGGCCAACGCCCAGAACAAGACCGACTATTCGGAATCCCACCATTATCAATCAAGCTTTCATCTCTATTCGCAATATTCTGATTGCATCTTTAGTTCTTACTTGTTCTCGATTTCAGGTAGGAATTAAGACCCTCGCTGGTCAGGCTGATCGTGCATCCGTAAGATCAGTAACTCCCGGAGATTGTCCTAGCGATTGCATTGGCGCACGAGCTTTGCACGTGTAGTCGGATCGTCAAGCACGAACTCCACCAACAAATCGAATGATCCTCGTCTCATCGAAAGATCGGCCACCTTTGCCCTATCACTTGTGCAATGCTTCGCAACGCTCGGAAAGCCACTCTCAATGGGATAGGTACACAAAGAAAGAAACGGGGCTACAAGGGGTGAGGGGTGCAAGTTATACCTAGATGAAAAGGTTAGGCGGTCTCAAGCACACAAACTTGCGATGACGAAGGGGTGTCGATGATGGTGGCGAAGTTGCGCCGGAATCCGGGGTGCCAACGGTGTCGTCGCGGTGTTGACGTAGGCGCGAAAGCGGAATAGACAACCGATACACTCCAAATCGGAAACCGAGCAAATTAAGTCAATGCCCGAAAAGTTGGGTCAAAACGAGCGGTCGAAAGTTTGGCTCAAAAAAATTCGGAAAAGGTGTCAAAATTAGAGTCACGATATTGTGAGATGGCTGTTAAAGTTTGGGATCAAACGGGCTCCGAAAAGTTGTCAAAATTTGGGGCAAAAAGTGGAGTCAAAATTGGACGAAACTGGGTCAAATGGGTCCAGAACTCAAACCGGATTCCTGGCCGGGGCATCCGGCGTGCCGCCCGGTTTGGCTCCGGTCCGAGGAATTTTCCCGGATGCCGCCCGGTTTGGCTCCGTTCCGAGGAATGTTGTGCGCGAATTGAGAATTGGAAATCGAGTGCTGGTGATGCGGCCGAGCGGGGCCAGGGAAAAAAAACGGGCGGAAGGAGCAGCAAGGTGGCGGGCGGCGTGGTTGAGGGTCGCGCGAGTGGAGGCGAACTTGCGGCAGCGGCTGTACGGAGCGGGCTGCGGGGTCGCGCGGGCGTGGACAGAGCGGCGGTGGTGATGCGCGCGTGGCTGCAGCTGGTCAAGGCGCGCGCGTGGAGGCCCGGCTGGTGGCGGCGGCTGATGGGCAAGGCGGGCGAGCTTGCTGCGCGCGGCCTGGGATTTTGCGGCGGGCGACGGGCGGTGTTGCGGAGCTCTGCGCGCGGGGAAGGTCAACGGGAGTTGGCCGTGGGGTAGAGCAGGAGTGGCGGAGTAGGCTGGCGGCAAGGATGTAGGCGCGCAGCTGCGGCTGGGAGTTGGCCGGGCGGCGCTGCTGGTGTTGCCGGCCAGGGGCGGGAGCTGGTTCTGGAGATGGCCGGCGCGTGGAGGTTGGGAGGATGGAGCGGAGCGGATGGTCGCAGCCTGGTGGCGGCGGGGTGGGCCAGGGGCGGGGTCAGTTGGCCGGGGCGTTGACCCGATTGGAAGCTGTTCGTGGTTGCAAGAACAGCACGAGATGAACAGAGCGAAAATGGACACGAAAATCCTTCGATTTCAGGAGAAATACATGGAATTGGACAATGAAATTTTGAGGAAGTGTAGATCAACCACAATAACACCAGATCTGTGGATCAAAACCACAAAAAACGCAACAAATCCGGAGATCAATTTTCGAGCTATTTTTTGGGGCAAAATTTTTGAGAATTTTTTTTGGGCGAAATTGGTGAAATTGGAGGGTCAAATTCGTGGCATACCTTTGCTCTGCTAACATATAATGTGGCCTAAGGCCACGTGGGTTGCCTGATCTCACGAATTGACCGAGAACAAGAGGGGGTGAGGGATGAACACGAAGAACACGACGAAGAACACGGCGAACGCACGCAACACAACCCGATACAATTCCGATTTACTCCCGATAGCCCGAACCACTATCACTATAGAATCCCTCAAGGAGAGACACGAGGTAGAATCCCCGAGAGAAAGACCGATATACGATCTATGGAGTCACACGTGTGAGAGACCGCCGTAGAATCACAAGTGCGAAAGATAAATCATATAAGGAGTGCCTTGATACAACTCATAGATTTGTGTCTAAGAGAGGAGGGGGTTTCCCTAATCCCAAAGGGATGGTGGAGGCATAAGCCAAATTTTCACTCAAGTTATGTCTAACCTAATGAAGGTGGAGGTGGGAGCCTATATATAGGGAGCCACCAAAGGAGGGGTAGTTTAGGCATACAAAGGGATAAAGGGTTCAGATTTGATGCTCTTTGCAGTGGGGCGTCAGGGCCAGCACAGGTAGGGCGATAGGGCCGGCGCAGGTAGGGCGGCAGTGACGTCGTCCTCAGGCGTAGTGGCGGTGCGGCAGTGCCGGTTTTCCTGGCGCGTCTCCTTATCCTCGACGTTCTCTTCCATGCTTCCGCGACCTCGGCCTTGAGTCCTCGAGCCTCCATGGTGTCGTCCACTTCCTCCGTACTTGGTGATGTGTTCCTGTCATGGTCATATGAAGGAGGATGAAGTAGCATACCATTCATGAGAGACAATTGTAGGCACGCATAAAGGAGAAAATTCACCTTTGCGTGACGTGTCGGCGTTGACGCTCATGATGCGGTGGAGACCGAAGGTCGCCCCGTATCACCATGTGGATTAAGTCGAAACTTAGCTTTTTGACATGTAGTGCAGCGTGCCACAAATCTCTCAACATCTCGACGCATACGTGGCCAAAAGAAGTGTGCAGCAAGTACATCCTTCGTCTTCTTGACACCAAAGTGTCCCATCAATCCTCCTTCATGCGCCTCCTGCAACAACAAAAGACGAACGGAACTATCTGGGATGCATAGCTTGTTAGCACGGAACACAAAATCCATCATTGAGGACGAATTTGTTCCATGTTCTACCATCTCTACAATTCGAGCAACACATCTTTAAAATCAGCATCATGCAAGTATTGTTCCTTTATAGTTTCTAATCCAAAAATCTTGAAGTCAAGTTGAGATAGCATAGTATAACGGCGCGACAAAGCATCAGCAATAACATTATCTTTACCCTTTTTGTGTTTTATAACATAAGGAAAAAACTCAATAAATTCAACCCACTTTGCATGGCGACGATTCAACTTAGCTTGACTACGAATATGCTTCAAAGATTCATGATCAGAATGTATAACAAATTCTTTAGGCCATAAATAATGTTGCCAAGTTTCTAATGTCCGAACCAGCGCATATAATTCTTTATCATAAGTAGAATAGTTCAGACTAGGCCCACTCAATTTCTCACAAAAATATGCAACAGGTTTGCCCCCTTGTAATAACACACCTCCCAAACCAATTCCACTAGCATCACATTCAAGCTCAAAAGTCTTATTGAAATCAGGAAGTTGGAGTAATGGAGCATGTGTTAACTTATCTTTCAGTATCATGAAGGCTTCTTGTTGTTGATACGTCTCCAACGTATCTATAATTTCTTATGTTCCATGCTAGTTTTATGACAATACCTACATGTTTTGTTCATATTTATAATGTTTTTATGCATTTTCCGGGACTAACCTATTAACAAGATGCCGCAGTGCCAGTTCCTGTTTTCTGCTGTTTTTGATTTCAGAAAAGTTAGTTTACGAATATTCTCGGAATTGTACGAAACAAAAGCCCACGGTCCTATTTTCCACGGAGTCTTCCAGAACACCGAAGAGGAGACGAAGAGGAGCCATGAGGCGACCAAACCATAGGGGGGCGCGGCCCCACCTCCTGGCGCGCCGCCCTATGGGGTGGGCCCCTTGGGCGCCCCCATACGCTGCCTCTTCGCCTATTTATTCCTTCCGTCGCGAAAACCCTAGTACCGAGAGCCACGATACGAGAAAAGTTCTAGAGACGCTGCCGCCGTCAACCCTACCTCGGGGGGTTCAGAAGATCGCCTCCGGCACCCTACCGGAGAGGGGAATCATCACCGGAGGGCTCTACATCACCATGCCCGCCTCCGGACTGATGCGTGAGTAGTTCATCCTTGGACTACGGGTCCATAGCAGTAGCTAGATGGTTGTCTTCTCCTCTTGTGCTATCATGTTTAGATCTTGTGAGCTGCCTATCATGATCAAGATCATCTGATGTAGCCCCGCTCACCGAAGACACTACACCAAGACCGATAAGTCCCCCAAGTGGACCGATGACACGGGCTCGAGTCAAAGGGCTACATGATAAGGTGAACTCGCTCCTCACTACCCTCGATCTCGGTACCCCATTGGATGGATTGCTACCTCATGCCGACACGCTTTGTGTTATTAGGTACAAGGTGCATCAAGACCCCGGAGAGGAGGACACACCATGGTCAAGAGAAGGAGAGGAGCAGCTTGATGCGGGGTGGCTTTGGGACACCTCCGCCTCAAGTCCTCATCGTAGGCCAAGGAGTCCCCCAAGTGGACCAACAACACAAACCCCCGCCATATATGTCAAGGTGAACCCTATCCTCTCTATGGTCGACCTCAACACCAACTTGAATGGTATGCTACCTCATGCCTATCATCATGGTGTCTATAGGTACCGACGTCGACAAGGACCAAGAGAGAAGGAACTCCCATGGTGCAAGGAAGAGAGAAGAAGAACAAGGAAAGAAGAGAAGAAGGAAGAGGAAGAAGAGGCAAGAGGAGGAGGCCAGCCGGCCCCAGGGCCGGTCAACCGGGCCCCAGGCCGGCCCACCCGGCCCCCAGGGCCGGTCTGACCGGCCTCCCGACCGGCCTGGCCAGTTTAAACCGGATTCTCGACCTGTGCCAACCGAAAGCAGTCCCGGGGCTCCGAGGGCTCCGCCCGGTCACCGTCCGGCCCAGAATCCGGTTTCGACCGGATGGCCCGGTCCCAGACCCGGTCCAACCGGCCCTGTGACCGGATTTCACGGGTTTGACCCCACCAACTTGTACCTGTTCGACCCGAGTTGCCTTGTACCTCTATATAAGCACCCAAGTCGCCCCCTTTGCTTTTTAGACAAGATTTAGGCTTAAACATGAATTTGAGCTTTGTCTCCCTAGGGTTTCATCCTCTTTGTATCAAGGCAACCCTTGTTGGATGATTGGATTTGGTGTGTGAGATTCTAGTGCTACCCACTATCTCTCCCACTCCTAGATTCATCTCCCTCACGGAATCTCTCACCTCGGAATTCTACCGCGCGTCTCTTCCGGGTTGATTCTATTGGCGTGGTCCATCGAGCCACGAGGGTAAGTATCGATTGTATCGGGTTGTGTTGCGTGTGTTCTTCGTGTTCTTCACCTTCTTCCTCTTTTCCCCTTTTGGATTTCTTGTCAATCGCGAGATCGGGCCACAAACGGGGTCTTAGACCTCATCATATGGTATCAGCAGCTCTTGGTTACCGCGAATTTGACCCCCCACCCACCCAATTTCGTCTCTAGAAAAATTTTCAAAAAAAATCCCCAAAAAATAGCCCTAAATTTCCTTTGGATGGATATGCGATTTTGTTGCGTTTGGAGTGGTTTTGGTACATGGATTCGGTGTTATTGTGCTTGATCTACTATTTCCCCCACTTTCTAGCCCCCAATTCCATCGTTTTCCTTCGATTTGGGTCGATTTGGACGGTTTGGCTCAAGAACAGGAAAGAGAAAACGCGCCAGCCGGTTGAGCACCGGTTGACCAGCTGATACGGGGCGACCTTCGGTCTCCACCGCATCATGTGCGTCAACGCCGACACGTCACGCAAAGGTGAATCTTCTCCTTTATGCGTGCCTACAATTGTCTCTCATGAATGGTATGCTACTTCATCCTCCTTCATATGACCATGATAGGAACACATCGCCAAGTACGGAGGAAGTGGACGACACCATGGAGGCTCGAGGACTCAAGGCCGAGGTCGTGGAAGCATGGAAGAGAACGTCGAGGATAAGGATACGTGCCAGGAAGACCGGCACTGCCGCACCGCCACTACGCCTGAGGACTACGGCACTGCCGCCCTACCTGCGCCGGCCCTATCGCCTACCTGTGCTGGCCCTGACGCCCCACTGCAAAGAGCATCAAATCTGAACCCTTTATCCCTTTGTATGCCTAAACTACCCCTCCTTTGGTGGCTCCCTATATATAGGCTCCCACCTCCCCCTTCATTAGGTTAGACATAACTTGAGTGAGAACTTGGCTTATGCCTCCACCATCCCTCCGGGATTAGGGAAACCCCCTCCTCTCTTAGACACAAATCTATGAGTTGTATCAAGGCACTCCTTATATGATTTATCTTTCGCACTTGTGATTCTATCGCGGTCTCTCACACGTGTGACTCCATAGATCGTATATCGGTCTTTCTCTCGGGGATTCTACCTCGTGTCTCTCCTTGAGGGATTCTATCGTGATAGTGGTTCGGGCTATCGGGAGTAAACCGGTGCGTTCACGTGTGTTCATCGTGTTCTTCGCTGTGTTCTTCGTGTTCTTCCTCTCCCCCGTCTTTTCCTTGGTCAATTCGTGAGATCGGGCAACCCACGTGGCCTTAGGCCGCATCATATGGTATCAGAGGACATGTTGCCACGAATTTGACCCCCCAATTTCGTCAATTTTCGCCGAAAAATTTTCTTTAAAAAAAATACCAAAAAATAACTCGAAATTTGATCTCCGGATTTGTTGCGTTTTTTGTGGTTTTGGTCCACAGATCTATTGTTACAGGTGTTGATCTATTGTTTCCTCTACTTTTCCCATTCAATTCCATCAAGTTTAGCTCGAATTTGAGCAATTTCTGTCCGTTTCTGTGAAGAACAGCTTGAGTTCATCTTGTTCGAGTTCTTGGTCAACGCTGGGCGCCCACGATTCTCCACCCGGCTGCCGCCGATCACCACGCCAGGCTGCTCCTCAACTAACCTCCGCCACCTCGCCCCTTGCTGCTCAGCCTCAGGCGCATCACGCATCTCCTGGACCATCGCCGCCCAGCCCCAGCCACCACCGCGCTCACGCCGCTGCTGGCCACCTCAGCTCGTGCAATCCCCTGGCCTCCAATCTGTGTCCAGCATCTCCCCTGGCCGGCAGCAGCTGCCGTTTCCACCAGCTCCCACTCAATCCACATCGGCCATCACCAGCGCTCGCCCTGGCTGGCCTGCATCCCCTGGCCCAGCTGCCCCTACCGCGTGCGACACGCCTGTACTCCGGCCTGCAGCACAAGCTCTGCCAGGCACAGCTAGGCCGCGCGCTCGCCCGCCTTGGCCACCCGCTGGCCCCGCCCGCCCCTGACCCCTACCGCCCGCAGCAACCGCACAACGCGCACGCCTACCGCGCCGGCCGCCTCCATCCACCGCGCACCCGCGCTGCACGACCACTGCATCGCCTCGCTGCGCGTCCGGCCGACCGAGCGGCACACCGGGCCACCCGGTTGAAACCGGATCACGGACCGGTGCCGACCGGGCGCGGTTCCGGGGCTCCGGGAGGCCCAGCCGGTCACCATCCGGCCCGGAACCCGGTCCGAACCGGATGGGCCGGCCCCGAGCCCGGTTGAACCGGCTCCCTGACCAGTTTCGTCCAATTTTGACTCCATTTTTTGCCCCAAAATTTGACAACTTTCCGGAGCCCGTTTGACTCCAAATTTTAACAGCATCCCCTAAATACTCCACATAATCCACCTCTAATTTTTGACGATTTTTGGAGCCCAACTTTCGACCGCTCGTTTTGACCCAACTTTTCGGGCATTGACTTAATTTGCTCGATTTCCGATCTGGAGTGCATCGGTTGTCTATTCCGCTTCCGCGCCTACATCAACACCGCGATGACACCGTTGGCACCCCGGATTCCGGCGCAACTTCGCCCACCATCATCGACACCCCTTCCTCATCGCAAGTTCGTGTGCTTGGCACCGCCTAACCTTTTCATCTAGGTATAACTAGCACCCCTCACCCCTTGTAGCCCCGTTTCTTTCTTTGTGTACCTATCCCATTGAGAGTGGCTTTCCGAGTGTTGTGAAGCATTGCACAAGTGTCACGACCGTGAGAGGGTTTGTGTGTGTGCGTTCTGTTGAGCAAAGCTCCGAAGCAAGCTCGGTGAGAAAGATACACAAAAGAAGAAAAGTGTGACATATACATATAAAAAAAATAAAGCTTCTAAGCATAGAAAAAAAGTGAAAAAAAGAGAAAAAGAAAAAGGAATAGAAAAAGAGTGTGTGTCCACTGATACAAAGAAGTGCAAAGTTTGTGAGCACTAAGAGAGAAAAGAGAAGAGTGGCATTTGTGCAAATCTTGTTGCTTCTCTCATATGCAACCGAGCAACCGTCTCTCTTGTGTTGGCGTGACACCGAGCTTATAGTCTTCGTTAGGACCATCTTGTTACTTAGCTCACTTCCTTGGTCGCGCTAACCCCATTGTTCTCCCTCGTGTGTGTTTCCGTGTTTCCTTGACATAGATCACCACTTTTGACATTTGACTTTGGATCTTACCCACATTTGACAATAGACTTTTCCGTTGGTATTTTTCGTTTGCTATCCACCCCTTACCCACCACATATAGAGTTTCTTAGCCTTTTGCGTGTGCTTTGAGTGTGTGTGTGAGTAACCCCGATACATTTTGGCTTTGCTCTTGACTTGAACAATTTTTCCGATACTTTCTTCAAAGGTGGGATACTTGTGTAGTTTTCCTTCCACCATACATATACACCTATCCTAGTGAGATATACATGATGACCCCACAAGAACAAGCCGAGATGAGAGCATACTTCGCCGAGCTAGATGCTCGAGAAGCCCAAATGACACCCAAAGAAAAAGCCGAGTGCAACGCATACTTCAAACACCTTGAGAGCAAGAGTGATACACACCATGAGTCGAGTGAGGATGTTTCGATTTCTAACAACTTAACCTCTACTCCGCTTGTGTTGTCTTCCTCTTTGCTAGGTTGCTCGGACATCGACGACGCCATTGCCATGGAGATGAGGGACTCCACTATATGTGAGATGAGTGACTCCACTATATGTGAGCTTGATGAGTGCCTCCACTTCGAGAGCATGAGTGATACACCAAGTGAGATGAGAGTGGTAGTTGATAGGTCATGTGAGGCCATTTTCAATTCTAACGTCTTACCCTCTACCTCTAGTGTGTTTCCTTGTGTCTCATTAGGTTCCATGGATGACGAGACGCCGATCATGAAGAAGATGTACATGGTGCATGAAGATGATGATATCACACCATGCTTGCTTGAAGATGAACATGGATGCCACATCGAGCCTACCTCTTCCACAACACTTACCTCATATGAGCGGGACTACAAAGGTACCTATATGGGTGTTGATGATGCCATGATCCCACTAGTGGACATGATGAATTGTGAGTGCATGCATGATGATGATGATACAATTGCTATGTCACATGCTCTGTTCTTATTCCCATGTGATGCTTTGCTTGATAACAATGTTGACCATGTGGAATTACTTCTTTGTGACGATATGACCATGCCATGCTATGAGAGTTTCACTTTCTCTCCTTTTGCTTGCAATGTGTCGAACAATTGCTCTTTCCCATGTATTGCTTGCAATGAAAATGATAAATCTTGTGTTATGACAACCTTGCCGAACAATTGCTCTTTTCCTAGGTTTTTCGACACCAATGATAAAATGTTGAACATGTTTTGTGCCAAATGCTTGCAATATTCTCCCATTGATGCAACCAAAATGTTGAATACTTTCTCTTTCCAATGCTTGGTTTGCAATTATGTTAATGTGCTTGTTAGTGAGATTGCCCACATAGCTCTCTCAAATTTTGGAGAATTTGCATATATCCATGTTAAGCATGCTCCCATGTTTACTCCGCATATTCACCACATCTACTATGATAAATTGCTTAATGCTAATGGTGATGTGCAAAAGAAATGGAACCTCATGATGGATGATGTGTTCATATATCATGCACACACGTTGTTTGCTTTGGCTATTGTATGTGTAGGTACGACAAAGACAAGGTCAACCTCGATTGAGCACGAGTTGACCAAAAGAGCTCTTGAGAGCATAATACAAGTAAGTACAAGATCGAACCCGGCTCTAATACCTTTCCTGATGAGGACATCCCATCTATTGATACAACCGCTGTATCTACAGCCACACAAATACAAGGACCAATCACTCGAGCTCGTGCCAAACAACTTAACTATCAGGTACTTTCGTTTCTTGGAACTGTTCTTCATATACATGAGAATATGATGCTGCCTAAATCAGATATGTTTGTTACTCTTAGGAATGATGGACCTAGCATGGATGAGGAGGACAAGCATTGGAGCATGATCACACATGGAGGAGATGGCAGCTGATGAGGACATCTCTATGATAGATACAACCAATACTCCTACAACCACATCTCAGGTACATTCGTTACTAGGAATCCTTCTTGATATATATGAGAATATGATGCTGCCTAAATCAAATGTATTTATATTATTTAGGAATGGATCTAGCATGGACGCCAAGCATTGGATTAGAAACGTGCATGGACATGGTAGCGGACCTGCAAGGATTCGGGATGGTGTTGCAAGCGAGGATTTCGGAACATTGAAGCCACCATAGTGAAGCAATGATGCTTGGATGAATTATACAAGTTACTCCATCATAAAATTCGTCCAAAGAGTTATTTTTGGTGCTGCGTCACCTTATTTAATGGGCCAGGCCCATGTATTTTCGGATTAGGTATTTTAGGGTATTTTAAGAGGCCATATAAGTGGAGGAAGGCCCATTTAGGGGTGTTTTTGGCCAACCCTAGCTGGTTGGACGAAAATCCCTTGACTTCCCCATATATATCCCTCTGTAGCCGTCATTAGAACTTGGATTTTAATTAGATTAAAAGTTAGCCATCACTGCAACTCTCGTGTACTTCTTTTGAGGCCAACGCCCAGAACAAGACCGACTATTCGGAATCCCACCTTTTCAATAAAGCTTTCATCTCTATTCGCAATATTCTGATTGCATCATTAGTTCTTACTTGTTCTCGATTTCAGGTAGGAATTAAGACCCTTGCTGGTCAGGCTGATCGTGCTCCCGCAAGATCAGTAACTCCCGGAGATTGTCCTAGCGATTGCATTGGCGCACGAGCTTTGCACGTGTAGTCGGATCGTCAAGCACGAACTCCATCAACAAATCGAATTATCTTCATCTCATCGAAAGATCGGACACCTTTGCCCTATCAAGTGGTATCAGATTTCAGGTTGCTCGGTGAGATTTACAGTTTTCATAGTGTAGATTTGTTTTTACCTATAACCCAGAAAAAAGCCCCACAAAAAAAAAGTTAGATTAGTTCATCCTGACCTAAAAACCAGTCTTAGCCTTTTCGCTATTACCACTTTGTTTTTGTTTTGTTGAATTTTCGTTGCATCGTGTCGAGTTGCTGGTTTATAGTGTCTAGTCTGTTAGAGTTTCGAGTTCTAACCACGTTTGTCACGCCGCCCAATTTCACCCACCTTTGTTTCCGCCTCGTCACAGTCATCAGATTTTCCTTTTGTTCTCTCCACATCGCTGTCCCATTGTTCGTTCTTGTTCCTCCACCGTCTTTTCTTTCCTGTGCTTGTGCTTTGGTCAACACGAATTCAAGTTAGTGCCTGATCGCTTTGATCTGCTTCCTCAGCGTGTCAGTTTGGTCCCAAGAAAAAGAGGTGCAGTTGTTTGCCGTTTTGCTTTGGTCAGGGCCCAAACTTCGTGAGTCCAAGTTCCAAGGATTTCTTTCCTTATTTCCACCGCACAATCGTGTTGCAAGAGTTTTGATCTGTTAAAGAAAACGTGAAATAGAAGTGCGAAGGACCGATCAGTTTCAGGGAGCCGATTTGTTTTCTTGGGTGACTTCCGTATTCATTGTTTCTGGTTCAAGTCTCAAGAAAAGACAGTCGTGGAAGTTTGGGAAATTTTCCAATCGGCCAAAAGAAATAGAAAGTTGAAAAAAAAAGAGTTGAAAAAAAAAGAGCTGAAAAAAAAAGTGAAAAAAAGGACAGGACCGATCAGATCCTAGCAGCTAGCCTGACAAGTTTGGTTCTTTCACGTATTTATTTACTCGAGCTGCAACGACAGAGTAGAAAGAGAGTTGATGCTACAGTTTACCTGTTTGGGAACCGTGCACTAGAGAACTGGATCGCTACTTCTAAATTGGTCTAGTTCATCTTTGGCAGACCCTTCAGTTATTATCCTCATTCATCTTCACTTGGCGTTCGTGCCCAGGATTATATTTGCTGCTGCCATCATTTTCTTCTTCTTCTTTTGTTCCACAAGTCATCTCTTGTCGGGAAGGCTTTTCGAGAATTGCCCACTGGTCAGCCATGTCACCTTGTTGTCTTCGTTTTGACACGAGTTGTTGCTAGTAGCGACTCGCATATCGCATATCTGGTATCTCACACCTGAATATATTATATGTGTCTTAGGCTCGCGTCTCTAGTACAGTATAGCCTAGGACCAGCACTTGACAAACTTTGAACGAATTTTCAGCTTTACATAAACATTTGTGGTTGTAGTTCCAGATATATTGAGCCTACCTACAGCTCTACATATTTCTCCACGTGCATTGCGTCGACATCTGGTAATCGCTTCGGATAATTTTGGGAGACGCTGATCTTTGCTGGTTGCCATATCACCTTCCTCCTGTTTGGTAAGAACTTGTAAGAGCTTTGTATTTTGCTTGACGAATTGCGCGCGATACCACCATATTTGCGTAGCTTGTAGGCATATACTTTTTTTTTGGGTACTAACCATGCCAGGAATTGAGGACCAATCGGACGACCCGACGATCATGATGAACATGGAGATGCACGTGCGACCATATATCGGAGATCATGCTCAGGTTATTTCTTTACCAGTTTACGAGGGTAGATATAATCCTGATGCTTATTTTGATTGGGAGTTTGAAGTAGATCATATTTTTGGATGCCATGATTTTACTGAACATGCGAAAGTAAGAATTGCCGCACAAACTTTTATTGATCTTGCTTCTGTTTGGTGGGATTGGAATTATAAAGAAAATGCTGATCATAAACCTACTACTTGGAAAGGTTTAAAATATGTTTTGAGACGGAGATTTGTGCCTCTTTCTCATCAACGTGAAATGCTCCGCAAACTTGAACGATTAGAACAAGGTAATAATACCGTGCATGTTTACTATCAGGAATTTAAATCTTACATGTACCGTTGCGATATAAACGAACTTGAGGAAAATACTAGAAATATGTTTTTTCATGGCTTGAACCCTGATATAAAGGATATGTTTAAATATATTCCTCGCTCTATTGTTGGTATGTATGTTCGTGCATGTTCTTTTGAGAAACACATACGAGTGGAAGCGTTGGACCATTACGACCCGTTCGGCACATGCACACTAGCACCGGTTGTTTCCTCCGACGTCGCGCGCATGAATATTGTTGTGCGGATCGCACATCCGCACACTTGTGACCCGTCGCTGCCGACATATTTTGAGCCGGATTCACAAGGTAAAAGTAAAGGTACTGATTTTATCCCTCCACATGAGATTGATGAATGCAATGTTGACTTAAATATATCATGTGCTGAGATAGAAAATGAGTTGGTCACTCCGTCCTTGGAGGATCTAGCTACTGGTTTGCATGTACCATGTGATCAAGCAACTACGATAGATTCTGTTATGAGTGCACATATTGCTCAGTTTAATTCCTCTTTAAATCTGAGTACATGTACTGAAATTGTTGTTGAGATACATACTATTTTGAATGCTCCTGAACTTGGTTCTTCTACTGATTTGCCTATACCTATTGAGCAACATGTTGTGAATGAGCCTTCCGATTTGAAAGATGACTCTAGTATGGATCATATAAAACTGGTTATGAACAATGAAGTGTTGGCTAAGATTTCTCATGCTAATTCTTTGTTTTCTCGTTGTGATGGATCCACCTATATCTTTGTCACATGCTAGATATAAAATTGATGAACTTCCTTGTATAAAGAGTGTCTACGCCCCTGATATTACTTTTCATTTGGTTGGGGAGTATGTCAGCACCAATATTTTTATGGTAAATAGGATTTGCATCATGTGTGATGATTCTTATAGTTCCAATAAAACTGAATTTGTGTATATGCTTTCTCATTTTGATATGACCTCCAATGTTGGTATTCATTCTATGCAAAATAACTTGCTGCAAAATTGTTTAATTCAACATGACGTGGCTAGTAAATTTGAGACCTTACGTTTTGGGTTACCAACTTTGGGATGGTTTAATGATGAGCATTATAATTTGAAAGGAGTTAATATGTGCTTCACTTATATCCGCAAATTGAGTTGTGATAAATGTTTAATGGGGACTAATAAGCTTCTACGCTACTACAATACTGGAATATGTACAAACTTAAATGGGAAACATGAGAGATCTGTTAAAACGGATGACATATACATATACCATGCATATACCTTGTCTCTTTTGTTAGCATGTTTACACAATAAACATCGCCGAGGACGGCTTTTCTTTCAAGAAAGGGAGGATGATGAGGACATGATTACCTGCGATTTGAAGGCATATCTTGGTGAAAAAGATGAGACTACGTCGAGGACGACTTCAATTCAAGTAGGGGAGGATGATGAGGACATCTCTATGATAGATACAACCAATACTCCTACAACCACATCTCCGGTACATTCGTTACTAGGAATCCTTCTTGATATATATGAGAATATGATGCTGCCTAAATCAAATGTATTTATATTATTTAGGAATGGATCTAGCATGGACGCCAAGCATTGGATTAGAAACGTGCATGGACATGGTAGCAGACCTGCAAGGATTCAGGATGGTGTTGCAAGCGAGGATTTCAGAACATTGAAGCCACCATAGTGAAGCAATGATGCTTGGATGAATTATACAAGTTACTCCATCATAAAATTCGTCCAAAGAGTTATTTTTGGTGCTGCGTCACCTTATTTAATGGGCCAGGCCCATGTATTTTCGGATTAGGTATTTTAGGGTATTTTAAGAGGCCATATAAGTGGAGGAAGGCCCATTTAGGGGTGTTTTTGGCCAACCCTAGCTGGTTGGACGAAAATCCCTTGACTTCCCCCATATATATCCCTCTGTAGCCGTCATTAGAACTTGGATTTTGATTAGATTAAAAGTTAGCCATCACTGCAACTCTCGTGTACTTCTTTTGAGGCCAACGCCCAGAACAAGACCGACTATTCGGAATCCCACCTTTTCAATAAAGCTTTCATCTCTATTCGCAATATTCTGATTGCATCTTTAGTTCTTACTTGTTCTCGATTTCAGGTAGGAATTAAGACCCTTGTCTGGTCGGGCCGATCGTGCTCCCGCAAGATCAGTAACTCCCGGAGATTGTCCTAGCGATTGCATTGGCGCACGAGCTTTGCACGTGTAGTCGGATCGTCAAGCACGAACTCCATCAACAAATCGAATTATCTTCATCTCATCGAAAGATCGGACACCTTTGCCCTATCAGCAGCAAGCACTTGAGGATTGAAGATGACGCCACAAGTGGAGATTTCAGAACTTTGAAGCCACCATAAGAAGAGATGAAGACATGGACGAAATATAGAGTTCTCTACTTCATATTTTCGTCCATACCATAATATGGTGCTGCGTCACCTTTAGTTTTGGGCCAGGCCCATGTCATTTTCACAGGAATTAAGTCAGCCACTTTTTAGAGTCCGTATTGAAGGGGGAAAGGCCTTCTAGGGTTTGGTTCGGCCACCATACGTATGGCTGGTCGAAACCCCACCTTTTCCTCCTTTAAATACCCCCATAGACGTCACGTTTAGACTCGGATTTTGATTAGATTAAAAGTTAGCTATTGCTGCAACTCTCGTGTACTTCTTTTGAGGCCAACGCCCAGAACAAGACTGACTATTCGGAATCCCACCTTTTCAACAAAGCTTTCATCTATATCCGCAATAATTCTGATTGCATTATTAGTTCTTACTTGTTCTCGATTTCAGGTAGGAATTAAGACCCTCGCTGGTCAGGCTGATTGTGCATCCGCAAGATCAGTAACACCCGGAGATTGTCCTAGCGATTGCATTGACGCACGAGCTTTGCACGTGTAGTCGGATCGTCAAGCACGAACTCCACCAACAAATCGACGCTATCTTACTCTCATCGAAAGATCGGCCACCTTTGCCCTATCAAGTGGTATCAGATTTCAGGTTGCTCGGTGAGATTTTACTCGTTTTCCTAGTGTAGATTGCATCTGCCATCATACCCATAAACCACGAAAAAGCCAAAAAAATACGGTTAGGGTTTAGATCATATCGTCCCATAAACCCCCGCCACGCCTTGCATTGTCTTTTCAGTTTTGCATAGTTGAATTTGTGTCCGCATCTTCGTGTCGAGTTGCTTGGTCTTAGCGTCTAGTTCCTTTAGAGTTTCGAGTTCTGGTCATGTTAGTCACGCCGCCGCCACTCGCACCATACGCAGATCACCGCCACCACCACCACCATATACTTCCGCCACTGCCATATACACCCTGCCATATACTTCCGCCACTGCCATATACACCCTGCCATATACTTCCGCCACTGCCATATACACCCTGCCACATACATCCGTATCCACCATATACCCCGTTTCCTACCGCGACACAGATTCGTGTTGTTTCTCTGACGTGACAGAGTCCGAGTAGAATTAGGTTTTATTGTTTTTACCCTTCGCTGTTGCCTTCTAATTCCGTCGGTGCTTTAGAAAAAATTTCCGTGAGATAAGTTTCGGCCGCCAGAGAATTGTGAAGGAGAGCAAAAAAAAAAAGTCTGGAAACGCCTCCGAAAAAAATTTCTGGCTACATTGGTTTTTCACCTTGGCGATCACTTTTCGCCACTGGCCGTTATAGCGACATTTTTTTGGCGCCTGCGCGCTTTTCGGAGCACTTTCCAGAAATTTCGACAAAAAAATTTCTGAGGCTATACTGTTTTTAGACCTTGGGGATCAGTTTGAGACACTTACCATCATAGTGATTTTTCGCACATCGCGTCGCCACATCATTGCCACCTCATCGCTGCTAGTTGCTTGTGTGCCACGCCGTGACCTCGTTAGTGTTCTAGGCTCGCGTCTCTAGTACGGACTAGCCTAGGACCAGCACAGTACAGTTGTTGAGCATACTTTCAATACTGCATCGCTGTTTTGACAATTGCTGTTTTTGCTACCATATATAAGCCATCCTACAGCTCCACATATTGTCTCCACGTGCTTGGTATCGACACCTGGTAATCGCTTTGGCAATCTTTGGAGACGCTGATCCTTGTTGGTTGTTACATCGCCTTCCTCCTGTTTGGTAAGAACTTGTAAGAGCTTTGTATTTTGCTTGACGAATTGCGCGTGAACCACCATATTCCGTAGTTTGTAGGCATATACATTTGTTCTTTTTGAGTACTAACCATGACAGGACCTACACCGGGAGTTGACCCGGCAAAGATGACGACTGAGGAGTTGCATGCTCACTTCACCCACCTTTTGGGCGGGCATGCACGCGACACCGAGGCGCGCATTGGTGACGTGGATGCCAAACTCACCGACGCGCTGGACAAGCTGGATGGCCTCGAGGTAGCTTTCAACTCCAAGCTCGACGCCAAGTTCCAGGAGCTCTTGACTCGGTTACCGCCGCCTCGCGCCAATGTGCAACGCCGCGCACGCCGCGTTCCTCGTGCGGATGTTCTGGCGGGTACCGGTCCTGCTGCAGCAGCCGCACATGACGCGCCTTCTGATGAAGGATACGTGGATTATGGAGGGAACGAGGATGAGCAAGTAGATGAGAACGCGCTGGATGATGAGGAGGTCCAACAACCTCGCACTCGGTCGTCCACGGCAGCTGAACCGCCACGCTCGACCACCTCCACGGCCGGTACGTGATGATGATCATGTTGCTAAATTGAAACTGAATATTCCGCCATTTGAGGGTATATATAATCCTGATGCATATCTTACATGGGAATTGGAAGTAGAACAACGCTTTGCCTGTTTAAAATACCCTGATTACTTGCGTGTTAGTGCTGCTACTTGTGAGTTCACAGATTTTGCATCTATTTGGTGGTCTGAGCATTGTAGAGTACATCATGCTAATATTCCTACTACCTGGATTGGTTTAAAACTTGCTATGCGTACTCGTTTTGTTCCTCCACATTATCAACGTGATTTGCTGAAAAAATTGTCTCGCTTAGAACAAGGAAAAAATTCTGTAGAAGACTATTATCAAGAATTGCAAACTGGCATGATTCGTTGTGGTATTGTAGAGGATAATGAGGCTATGCTTGCACGTTTCTTTGGTGGTTTGAATAAAGAGATTCAGCATATTCTGGATTATAAGGAGTACAACACTATTACTCGCTTGTTTCATCTTGCTTGCAAAGCTGAACGTGAAGTGCAGGATCGTCAACCACCATGGAGAAAAGCTAATGTTTCTGCAGGTCGTACATCGTCGTGGACTCCGCGACAATCAGCGCCACTATATCGTGGGGCTGCACCAGCGCCTACTACCTTCAAGTACACCGCGCCTGCATCACGAGCACCATCGGCTGCTACTCCACCACCATCTGCTGGTCCTCCTCGGAGTTCATCTTCGATGGCCTCCACGGGCAAGACGCGCGACATACAATGTCGCAAATGCTTGGGATTTGGACACATAGAGAGAGAATGCGAGAACCAAGCGTGTGATGTTGGTGCGTGAAGATGGCGAATATGATTCTGCAAGTGACTTTGATGAAGATACATTGGCCCTTATTGCTGCACGTGATGGTGCCAATTTTGATTCTGAGAGAGAGATGGAGGTAATGGAAGCTGACACTGCTGATCAGTACAGGAGATTAGTTGCACAGCGTGTGTTGAGCGTGCAATTGAGCAAAGCTGAGCATGATCAACGCCACAATCTATTCCAAACAAGAGGCGTTGTAAAAGAGCGAGCTATTCGGATCATCATTGATGGAGGGAGCTGCAATAATCTGGCTAGCGTTGACATGGTGGAGAAGCTTTCTCTCCCTACAAGACAGCGCACACATCCATACTACATTCAATGGTTTGAGAGCTCTCGGAAGCTCAAGGTAACAAGAACTACACGTGTGCATTTTACTATTGGTACCTATTCTGATTTTGTTGATTGTGATGTTGTACCTATGCAAGCTTGTTCTTTGTTACTTGGTAGACCTTGGCAATTTGATAGAGAATCTGTTCATAATGGTAGAACTAATCAGTATTCTCTTATGCATGATGGAAAGAAAATTGGTCTCAAACCTATGACTCCTGAACAAATAGTAAAAGATGATCTTGCTAGAGCTAGTAGAGTAAAAAACAAGGAGAAACATAAGAGTGAGAATCAAATTGTTGCTGCAGATTTTGTGCCACATAAGACTAATACTAAATCTGATTCACCATGCTACTGAAATTCGTTTGAAAAATCCTTGTTTGCTTGCTAGCAAATCTGATATTGCTGAACTTGTTGTGAACACTACTCAATGCTATGCTATTATTTGCAAAGAAGTTCTGTTTTCATTTGAGGATATGCCTCCTTCTTTGCCACTGCGGTTGCTAACCTTTTGCAGGAATTCATTGATGTGTTTCCACAAGATGTACCACCTGGACTACCACCTATCCGTGGGATAGAACACCAGATTGACTTGATTCCAGGTGCTTCGCTGCCCAACCGTGCGCCATATCGTACCAATCCTGAAGAGACGAAAGAGATTCAGCGACAAATTCAGGTTCTCCAAGATAAAGGTTACATTCGTGAGTATCTTAGTCCATGTGATGTTCCTATTATTTTGGTACCTAAGAAGGATGGTTCTTCACGCATGTGTACTGATTGTAGAGCTATTAATAATATTACCATTCGTTACCGTCATCCTATACCTCGTTTAGATGATATGCTTGATGAATTGCGTGGTTCTATTATGTTCTCTAAAGTTGATTTGCGTAGTGGTTACCACCAGATTCGTATGCAATTAGGAGATGAATGGAAAACAGCGTTTGAAACTAAGTTCGGTTTATATGAGTGGTTAGTAATGCCTTTTGGTTTAACTAATTGATGGCATGTATTTCACACGTTCGTTGGGGAACCCCAAGAGGAAGGTATGATGCGCACAGTAGCAAGTTTTCCCTCAGAAAGAAACCAAGGTTTATCGAACCAGGAGGAGCCAAGAAGCACGTTGAAGGTTGATGGCGGCGGGATGTAGTGCGGCGCAACACCAGAGATTTCGGCGCCAACATGGAACCCGCACAACACAACCAAAGTACTTTGCCCCAACGAAACAGTGAGGTTGTCAATCTCACCGGCTTGCTGTAACAAAGGATTAACCGTATTGTGTGGAAGATGATTGTTTGCAGAGAAAACAGTAAAACAAGTATTGGAGCAGATTTGTATTTCAGTATTAAAAGAATGGACCGGGGTCCACAGTTCACTAGAGGTGTCTCTCCCATAAGATAAAAGCATGTTGGGTGAACAAATTACAGTCGGGCAATTCACAAATAGAGAGGGCATAACAATGCACATACATGTCATGATAAGTATAGTGAGATTTAATTGGGCATTACGACAAAGTACATAGACCGCCATCCAACTGCATCTATGCCTAAAAAGTCCACCTTCAGGTTATCATTCGAACCCCCTCCGGTATTAAGTTGCTAAACAACAGACAATTGCATTAAGTATGGTGCGTAATGTAATCAACAACTACATCCTCGGACATAGCGCCAATGTTTTATCCCTAGTGGCAACAGGACAACACAACCTTAGAACTTTCGTCACTCGTCCCGGTGTCAATGCGGGCATGAACCCACTATCGAGCATAAATACTCCCTCTTGGAGTTAAGAGTAAAAACTTGGCCGAGCCTCTACTAATAACGGAGAGCATGCAAGATCATAAACAACACATATGTAATAACTTGATAATTAACATAACATGGTATTCTCTATCCATCGGATCCCGACAAACACAACATAGAGTATTACGGATAGATGATCTTGATCATGTTAGGCAGCTCACAAGATCCAACAATGAAGCACAATGAGGAGAAGACAACCATCTAGCTACTGCTATGGACCCATAGTCCAGGGGTGAACTACTCACTCATCACTCCGGAGGCGACCATGGCGGTGTAGAGTCCTCCGGGAGATGAATCCCCTCTCCGGCAGGGTGCCGGAGGAGATCTCCGTAATCCCCCGAGATGGGATTGGCGGCGGCGGCGTCTCGGTAAGGTTTTCCGTATCGTGGTTTTTTCGCATCGGGGGTTTCGCGACGGAGGCTTTAAGTAGGCGGAAGGGCGGAGTCGGAGGTCCGACGAGGGGCCCACACCATAGGGCGGCGCGGCCCCCTCCTTGGCCGCGCCGCCTTGTGGTGTCGCCACCTCGTGGCCCCACTTTGTATGCTCTTCGGTCTTCTGGAAGGTTCGTGGCAAAATAGGACCCTGGGTCTTGATTTCGTCCAATTCCGAGAATATTTCGTTACTAGGATTTCGAAACCAAAAACAGCAGAAAACAAGCAATCGGCACTTCGGCACCTTGTTAATAGGTTAGTTCCAGAAAATGCACGAATATGACATAAAGTGTGCATAAAACATGTAGGTATCATCAATAATATGGCATGGAACATAAGAAATTATCGATACGTCGGAGACGTATCAGCATCCCCAAGCTTAGTTCTGCTCGTCCCGAGCAGGTAAAATGATAACAAAGATAATTTCGAAGTGACATGCCATCATAACCTTGATCATACTATTTGTAAACATATGTAGTGGATGCAGCGATCAAAACAATGGTAATGACATGAGTAAACAAGTGAATCATAAAGCAAAGACTTTTCATGAATAGTACTTCAAGACAAGCATCAATAAGTCTTGCATAAGAGTTAACTCATAAAGCAATAAATCAAAGTAAAGGCATTGAAGCAACACAAAGGAAGATTAAGTTTCAGCGGTTGCTTTCAACTTGTAACATGTATATCTCATGGATAATTGTCAACATAGAGTAATATAACAAGTGCAATATGCAAGTATGTAGGAATCAATGCACAGTTCACACAAGTGTTTGCTTCTTGAGGTGGAGAGAGATAGGTGAACTGACTCAACATAAAAGTAAAAGAATGGTCCTTCAAAGAGGAAAGCATCGATTGCTATATTTGTGCTAGAGCTTTTATTTTGAAAACATGAAACAATTTTGTCAACGGTAGTAATAAAGCATATGAGTTATGTAAATTATATCTTACAAGTTGCAAGCCTCATGCATAGTATACTAATAGTGCCCGCACCTTGTTCTAATTAGCTTGGACTACCGGATCTTTGCAATGCACATGTTTTAACCAAGTGTCACAATGGGGTACCTCCATGCCGCCTGTACAAAGGTCTAAGGAGAAAGCTCGCATTTTGGATTTCTCGCTTTTGATTATTCTCAACTTAGACATCCATATCGGGACAACATGGAAAACAGATAATGGACTCCTCTTTAATGCATAAGCATGTGGCAACAATTATTATTCTCATATGAGATTGAGGATATATGTCCAAAACTGAAACTTCCACCATGAATCATGGCTTTAGTTAGCGGCCCAATGTTCTTCTCTAACAATATGCATGCTCCAACCATTAAGGTGGTAGATCTCTCTTACTTCGGACAAGACGGACATGCATAGCAACTCACATGATATTCAACAAAGAATAGTTGATGGCGTCCCCAGAAGCATGGTTATCGCACAACAAGCAACTTAATAAGAGATAAAGTGCATAAGTACATATTCAATACCACAATGAGCTATATATTGCAAAGGTGAATGATGGAATTTTAAAGGTAGCACTCAAGCAATTTACTTTGGAATGGCGGATAAATACCATGTAGTAGGTAGGTATGGTGGACACAAATGGCATAGTGGTTGGCTCAAGTATTTTGGATGCATGAGAAGTATTCCCTCTCGATACAAGGTTTAGGCTAGCAAGGTTATTTGAAACAAACACAAGGATGAACGGTACAGCAAAACTCACATAGAAGACATATTGTAAACATTATAAGACTCTACACCGTCTTCCTTGTTGTTCAAAACTCAATACTAGATATTATCTAGACTCTAAAGAAACCAAATATGCAAACCAAATTAGCAAGCTCTAAGTGTTTCTTCATTAATGGGTGCAAAGTATATGATGCAAGAGCTTAAACATGAGCACAACAATTGCCAAGTATCAAATTATCAAATACATTTTAGAATTACTACATGTAGCATTTTCCAATTCCGACCATATAACAATTTAACGAAGAAGAAACTTCGCCATGAATACTATGAGTAGAGCCTAAGGACATACTTGTCCATATGCTACAGCGGAGCATGTCTCTCTCCCACAAAGTGAATGCTAGGATCCATTTTATTCAAACAAAACAAAAAACAAAAACAAACCGACGCTCCAAGCAAAGTGCATAAGATGTGACGGAATAAAAATATAGTTTCGGGGAAGGAACTCGATAATGTTGTCGATGAAGAAGGGGATGCCTTGGGCATCCCCAAGCTTAGACGCTTGAGTCTTCTTAGAATATGCAGGGGTGAACCACCGGGGCATCCCCAAGCTTAGAGCTTTCACTCTCCTTGACCATATTGCATCATACTCCTCTCTTGATCCTTGAAAACTTCCTCCACACCAAACTCGAAACAACTCATTAGAGGGTTAGTGCATAATAAAAATTCACATGTTCAGAGGTGACACAATCATTCTTAACACTTCTGGACATTGCATAAAGCTACTGGACATTAATGGATCAAAGAAATTCATCCAACATAGCAAAAGAGGCAATGCGAAATAAAAGGCAGAATCTGTCAAAACAGAACAGTCCGTAAAGATGGATTTTATTAGGCCACCAGACTTGCTCAAATGAAAATGCTCAAATTGAATGAAAGTTGCGTACATATCTGAGGATCATGCACGTAAATTGGCTTAATTTTCTGAGCTACCTACAGGGAGGTAGACCCAGATTCGTGACAGCAAAGAAATCTGGAACTGCGCAGTAATCCAAATCTAGTACTTACTTTACTATCAAAGACTTTACTTGGCACAACAAAACATAAAACTAAGATAAGGAGAGGTTGCTACAGTAGTAAACAACTTCCGAGACTCAAATATAAAACAAAAATACTGTAGTAAAAACATGGGTTGTCTCCCATAAGCGCTTTTCTTTAACGCCTTTCAGCTAGGCGCATAAAGTGTAACTCAAGTGTTATCGAAGGGTGGTGCACCTACAGCGGGGTTTGGAGTTTTCTCAACCATGCATAGTATATTGGATACATAAGTTTCAGCGTCTCCCTTTTCATTAGTCTTGGGCTTGCTACTCTCATCGAACAAATTTTCAGGAACAAGCCAAGCATAGTTATGTTCTAGTGCATCATTCATAGCTAGGAGTTTACATGGTATTGGTGCTTTGATCTCCCCACCATCATTAATATTATTAGTGTACCTTATTCTATCCATGTCCATTTTTTCAAGGAGACCAACAAAATTAGTATGAGAACCAAGCATATTAAATTTAGCAAAAACCTTTCTAGCCTCTCTTGCTAGACCACCAAATTCTCTAAGAAGGGTTTCTAAAACAAAATCTTTCTTTTCCCCCTCTTCCATATCACCAAGTGTAAGAAACATGTGTTGGATTATAGGATTGAGATTAACAAATTTAGTTTCCAACATGCGAACTAAAGCAAGCAGCAGCAATTTCATAAGTAGGAGCAAGTTCTACCAAGTGTCTATCTTCAAAATCTTCAACGGTACTAACATGGGTGAAAAATTCTTCTATATTGTTCCTCCCAATTATAGACCCTTGTCCTACCGGTATGTTTTTTGTGGTAAAATTAAAAGGAAACATGATGAATCAAGTAAAGTAAATGCAAGTAACTAATTTTTTTGTGTTTTTGATATAGCAAACAAGACAGTAAATAAAGTAAAACTAGCAACTAATTTTTTTGTGTTTTGATATAAGTGCAGCAAACAAAGTAGTAAATAAAATAAAGCAAGACAAAAACAAAGTAAAGAGGTTGAGAAGTGGAGACTCCCCTTGCAGCGTGTCTTGATCTCCCCGGCAACGGCGCCATAAAATATGCTTGATGGCGTGTATTTCACACGTTCGTTGGGGAACCCCAAGAGGAAGGTATGATGCGCACAGCAGCAAGTTTTCCTCGAAAGAAACCAAGGTTTATCGAACCAGGAGGAGCCAAGAAGCACGTTGAAGGTTGATGGCGGCGGGATGTAGTGCGGCGCAACACCGGAGATTCCGGCGCCAACGTGGAACCTGCACAACACAACCAAAGTACTTTGCCCCAACGAAACAGGTGAGGTTGTCAATCTCACCGGCTTGCTGTAACAAAGGATTAACCGTATTGTGTGGAAGATGATTGTTTGCAGAGAAAACAGTAAAACAAGTATTGCGAGCAGATTTGTATTTCAAGTATTAAAAGAATGGACCGGGGTCCACAGTTCACTAGAGGTGTCTCTCCCATAAGATAAAAGCATGTTGGGTGAACAAATTACAGTCGGGCAATTGACAAATAGAGAGGGCATAACAATGCACATACATGTCATGATAAGTATAGTGAGATTTAATTGGGCATTACGACAAAGTACATAGACCGCCATCCAACTGCATCTATGCCTAAAAAGTCCACCTTCAGGTTATCATTCGAACCCCCTCCGGTATTAAGTTGCTAAACAACAGACAATTGCATTAAGTATGGTGCGTAATGTAATCAACAACTACATCCTCGGACATAGCGCCAATGTTTTATCCCTAGTGGCAACAGGACAACACAACCTTAGAACTTTCTGTCACTTGTCCTGGTGTCAATGCGAGCATGAACCCACTATCGAGCATAAATACTCCCTCTTGGAGTTAAGAGTAAAAACTTGGCCGGAGCCTCTACTAATAACGGAGAGCATGCAAGATCATAAACAACACATATGTAATAACTTGATAATTAACATAACATGGTATTCTCTATCCATCGGATCCCGACAAACACAACATAGAGTATTACGGATAGATGATCTTGATCATGTTAGGCAGCTCACAAGATCCAACAATGAAGCACAATGAGGAGAAGACAACCATCTAGCTACTGCTATGGACCCATAGTCTAGGGGTGAACTACTCACTCATCACTCCGGAGGCAACCATGGCGGTGTAGAGTCCTCCGGGAGATGAATCCCCTCTCCGGCGAGGTGCCGGAGGAGATCTCCAGAATCCCCCGAGATGGGATTGGCGGCGGCGGCGTCTCAGTAAGGTTTTCCGTATCGTGGTTTTTTCGCATCAGGGGTTTCGCGACGGAGGCTTTAAGTAGGCGGAAGGGCAGAGTCGGAGGGCTGACGAGGGGCCCACACCATAGGGCGGTGCGGGCCCCTCCTTGGCCGCGCCGCCTTGTGGTGTCGCCACCTCATGGCCCCACTTCGTATGCTCTTCGGTCTTCTGGAAGGTTCGTGGCAAAATAGGACCCTGGGTCTTGATTTCGTCCAATTCCGAGAATATTTCGTTACTAGGATTTCTGAAACCAAAAATAGCAGAAAAACAAGAATCGGCACTTCGGCATCTTGTTAATAGGTTAGTTCCGTAAAATGCACGAATATGACATAAAGTGTGCATAAAACATGTAGGTATCATCAATAATATGGCATGGAACATAAGAAATTATCGATACGTCGGAGACGTATCACTAATGCACCTAGTACTTTCATAAAACTGATGAACGAAGTTTTACGTGCTTTTATTGGAAGTTTTGTGGTGGTATACTTTGATGATATTCTGATTTATAGCAAATCTTTGGAGTAACATTTGGATCATTTACGTGCTGTTTTCAATGCTTTACGTGATGCACGTTTGTATGGTAATCTTGAGAAGTGCGCCTTTTGCACCAATCGAGTTGCGTTTCTTGGCTATGTTGTTACTGCGCAGGGTATTGAAGTTGATCCAGCCAAGATTGAGGCAATTGAGAGTTGGCCGCAGCCAAAGACGGTCACACAAGTGAGGAGTTTTCTTGGCCTCGCTGGTTTCTATAGGCGCTTTGTGAAAGATTTTGGATCCATTGCTGCGCCGCTGAATGAGCTTACAAAGAAGGATGTGCCCTTTGTGTGGGGTGATGCACAACAAGAAGCCTTCATGATACTAAAAGATAAGTTAACACATGCTCCATTACTCCAACTTCCTGATTTCAATAAGAATTTTGAGCTTGAATGTGATGCTAGTGGAATTGGTTTGGGAGGTGTGTTATTACAAGAGGGAAAACCTGTTGCATATTTTAGTGAAAAATTGAGTGGGCCTAGTCTGAACTATTCTACTTATGATAAAGAATTATATGCGCTGGTTCGGACATTAGAAACTTGGCAACATTATTTATGGCCTAAAGAATTTGTTATACATTCTGATCATGAATCTTTGAAGCATATTCGTAGTCAAGCTAAGTTGAATCGCCGCCATGCAAAGTGGGTTGAGTTTATTGAGTCTTTTCCTTATGTTATCAAACACAAAAAGGGTAAAGATAATGTTATTGCTGATGCTTTGTCGCGCCGTTATACTATGCTATCTCAACTTGACTTCAAGATTTTTGGATTAGAAACCATAAAGGAACAATACTTGCATGATGCTGATTTTAAAGATGTGTTGCTGAATTGTAAAGATGGTAGAACATGGAACAAATTCGTCCTCAATGATGGATTTGTGTTCCGTGCTAACAAGCTATGCATCCCAGATAGTTCCGTTCGTCTTTTGTTGTTGCAGGAGGCGCATGGAGGAGGATTGATGGGTCACTTTGGTGTGAAGAAGACGGAGGATGTACTTGCAGCACACTTCTTTTGGCCACGTATGCGTCGAGATGTTGAGAGATTCGTGGCACGCTGCACTACATGTCAAAAAGCTAAGTCTCGACTTAATCCACATGGTTTATATATGCCTCTTCCTGTTCCTAGTGTACCTTGGGAGGATATTTCTATGGATTTCGTTTTGGGCTTGCCTCGTACACAGAAGGGGAGGGATATTATCTTTGTTGTTGTGGATAGGTTTTCTAAGATGGCACATTTTATTCCATGTCACAAAACTGATGATGCTAAACATGTTGCTGATTTGTTCTTTCGCGAAATTGTGCGTTTACATGGTGTGCCAAATACTATTGTTTCTGATCGTGATACTAAATTTCTTAGCCACTTTTGGAGATGTTTATGGGCTAAGTTGGGGACTAAATTGCTGTTTAGTACTACATGTCATCCCCAAACTGATGGACAAACTGAAGTAGTAAATAGAACATTGTCTACTATGCTGCGGGCTGTTTTAGAGAAGAACTTAAAATTGTGGGAAGAGTGTTTGCCTCATATTGAATTTGCTTACAATCGTTCGCTGCATTCTACCACTAAGATGTGCCCTTTTGAGATTGTGTATGGTTTTGTTCCACGTGCACCTATTGATTTATTGCCTTTACCATCTTCGGTGCAAAATGATTTGGATGCTACACAACGTGCTGAATTGATATTAAAATTGCATGAGACTACTAAAGACAACATAGAACGCATGAATGCTAATTATAAAATTGCTGGGGATAGAGGAAGAAAGCATGTTGTGTTTGATGTTGGTGATCTTGTTTGGTTGCATTTGCGCAAAGATCGTTTTCCTGCATTGCGCAAGTCTAAGTTAATGCCCCGTGTCGCTGGTCCTTTTAAGGTGTTAGAGAAAATAAATGATAATGCATATAAACTTGAGCTTCCTGCAGAATTGGGTCCGGTAAGTCCTGCATTTAACATTGCAGATTTGAAGCCTTACTTTGGTGAAGAAGATGAGCTTGCGTCGAGGACAACTTCAATTCAAGAAGGGGGGCATGATGAGGACATCCCATCTATTGATACAACCGCTGTACCTACAGCCACACAAATACAAGGACCAATCACTCGAGCTCGTGCCAAACAACTTAACTATCATGTACTTTCGTTTCTTGGAACTGTTCCTCATATACATGAGAATATGATGCTGCCTAAATCAGATATGTTTGTTACTCTTAGGAATGATGGACCTAGCATGGATGAGGAGGACAAGCATTGGAGCATGATCACACATGGAGGAGATGGCAGCAAGCACTTGAGGATTGAAGATGACGCCACAAGTGGAGATTTCAGAACTTTGAAGCCACCATAAGAAGAGATGAAGACATGGACGAAATATAGAGTTCTCTACTTCATATTTTCGTCCATACCATAATATGGTGCTGCGTCACCTTTAATTTTGGGCCAGGCCCATGTCATTTTTGCAGGAATTAAGTCAGCCACTTTTTAGAGTCCGTATTGAAGGGGGAAAGGCCTTCTAGGGTTTGGTTCAGCCACCATACGTATGGCTGGTCAAAACCCCACCTTTTCCTCCTTTAAATACCCCCATAGCCGTCATGTTTAGACTCGGATTTTGATTAGATTAAAAGTTAGCCATTGCTGCAACTGTCGTGTACTTCTTTTGAGGCCAACGCCCAGAACAAGACCGACTATTCGGAATCCCACCTTTTCAACAAAGCTTTCATCTATATCCGCAATAATTCTGATTGCATTATTAGTTCTTACTTGTTCTCGATTTCAGGTAGGAATTAAGACCCTCGCTGGTCAGGCTGATCGTGCATCCGCAAGATCAGTAACTCCCGGAGATTGTCCTAGCGATTGCATTGGCGCACGAGCTTTGCACGTGTAGTCGGATCGTCAAGCACGAACTCCACCAACAAATCGACGCTATCTTACTCTCATCGAAAGATCGGCCACCTTTGCCCTATCATTTCCCATGCTTTGCATTGAACATGACGAGCAATTTCTCATTCTTATGGTTCTTTTGCAAGCATGATGATGTGATTCTTACCGTTGGTGTTGCCTCAAACAAGTTGACCAATTTCTCTTTCATTTGGTTTGTTGGCACGCACGGTTGTGCAAATTTTTACTTAATGAACTTTTTGGATGATATGTTGTGTGTTGCAACAAATATGAGGACCAATTTCTCTTTCCAATGGTTTGTGTGCACACATGTTGATGATATTTTGGACACTCTTCCGTATGTGTTTTTGCCAAATTCTCCACTTAGTGCTTCAAGGATGTTGAACAATTTCTCTTTCCGATGCCTTGAATGCAATAATGCACATGAGTTTCTACATGAGATGGACATCATAGTCGTCTCACAATTTGGAGTTTTTGTGTTTCCGTATTTGGAATATGTTGAAATGGAGTTCTTACACATTGACCTTGCACATGCACTATTCTTGATAAATTTGTGTTGTGCTAACGGTGTTGTGAACATGAAAGGACATGTCATCGATGATGTGCTCCAATATCACACACAAACATACTTTGCTTGGTCTTTGTTGTGTGAAGGTACACGTGACTTGTGGATGAGCGTCAACGAATGGGTTCAACCCCACACTTCGACTACACAAGATCTCTCCATGAGAGCACACCGACATCTTGCTAAGGTGACCTCCGTCTACTTGCGCTCTTTTGCTAAACCCGTGGAACATTGGCTATGCTTTGAGTGTTGCTTGGCTTTTCTTGTGCTATTGATAGGGCTCTTGACAAGTGAAGCGACATTCAAGCGTGGTTGTCATTTACCTCCTATACACGTTCATGAAGAGCTATCGTCGAGGACGACTCTTTTTCAAGTGGGGGGAGATGATACGGGGCGACCTTCGGTCTCCACCGCATCATGTGCGTCAACACCGACACGTCACGCAAAGGTGAATCTTCTCCTTTATGCGTGCCTACAATTGTCTCTCATGAATGGTATGCTACTTCATCCTCCTTCATATGACCATGATAGGAACACATCGCCAAGTACGGAGGAAGTGTACGACACCATGGAGGCTCGAGGACTCAAGGCCGAGGTCGCGGAAGCATGGAAGAGAACGTCGAGGATAAGGAGACGCGTCAGGAAGACCGGCACTGCCGCACCGCCACTACGCCTGAGGACTACGGCACTGCCGCCCTACCTGCGCCGGCCCTATCGCCCTACCTGTGCTGGCCCTGACGCCCCACTGCAAAGAGCATCAAATCTGAACCCTTTATCCCTTTGTATGCCTAAACTACCCCTCCTTTGGTGGCTCCCTATATATAGGCTCCCACCTCCCCTTCATTAGGTTAGACATAACTTGAGTGAGAACTTGGCTTATGCCTCCACCATCCCTCCGGGATTAGGGAAACCCCTCCTCTCTTAGACACAAATCTATGAGTTGTATCAAGGCACTCCTTATATGACCCTCTCTTAGACACAAATCTATGAGTTGTATCAAGGCACTCCTTATATGATTTATCTTTCGCACTTGTGATTCTACCGCGGTCTCTCACACGTGTGACTCCATAGATCGTATATCGGTCTTTCTCTCGGGGATTCTACCTCGTGTCTCTCCTTGAGAGATTCTATCGTGATAGTGGTTCGGGCTATCGGGAGTAAACCGGAATTGTATCGGGTTGTGTTGCGTGCGTTCGCGTGTGTTCATCGTGTTCTTCGCCGTGTTCTTCGTGTTCTTCGTCTCCCCCGTCTTTTCCTTGGTCAATTCGTGAGATCGGGCAACCCACGTGGCCTTAGGCCGCATTACCGGCCCACGAACCGGACTGGCCAGCCCAGAAACCGGCCGACCGGCCGCCAGACCGGGTCAGCCGGCCCCAGGCCCAGCCTGACCGGCCCCTGGACCGGGCGCCACAACTCCACCACCACCGCCGACCACCGCCATCCATGTCCACCGCCGGCAAGCACCGCCACCCTCCCAAATCACCGGTAAACACCACCGCGGCTTCCACACCACCGCCGCAACCGCAAGAGCATCGACACCACCCACCACCGGCATACCGCCGCTGATATGGGGTTGCCCGATCTTCTCAGTAAGCGACGGGTGGTGATGAACACGTGATGGTAGCAGCGGATGAAATCGATGATATGAGGAGGATAACTTGTATGACGCCGACGAAGTCTCTCGATTGATTCCTGATGCCAATGCAACAGCTCTCAACCCTGCAAGATATTTGCAACTCCACACATTTGCGCACGTAGCCGCCGACCACGAAGCGGTAGATTGCAATCTTCTAATCCCCAATGGAACATCAGATCACACAAACTTTCAGTAGCATAAAACTCCAGATCGCAACGAATTGGAGAGTTGGGGAACAATAGTTTTGCTTAGCAAACAACTATGAACTAGGGTTTATCTTAAACGTGGTATAAAGCAGCTAGGGGGTCGACCAAGGCACTTATATAGGCGTCCGGGACGAGTTCTGGTCGAAAGATACAAGTAAAACCGACCCAGAATAGATCTGGTCGAGACAGACTCGGACAAATCCGGTCTGGAATCCGGTCAACCGGGCCAGGGACCGGGCAGGCCGGCGTAGAATCCGGTCAACCGGGCGGCAAACCGGGAAGTTCGCAAAACTCCGGTTTGGCCCCGGTACGATGCATCCGGTCCGGTTGCCGACCGGTCAACCGGGCCAGGGACCGGGCTGGCCGGTCTAGAGGCCGGTCTAACCGGGAGCTGGACCGGCCTGGACGTCGACTTCTCCTCTCGCGCATGCTGATACGTCCAAAACGTATCTACTTTCCCGAACACTTTTGCTATTGTTTTGCCTCTAATTTGTGTATTTTGGATACAACTAACACGGACTAACGCTGTTTTCAGCAGAACTGCTCTGGTGTCTCGTTTTTGTGCAGAAATCCAACTTTCAGGAAAATCCTCGGAATTTATGCAGAAAGTCCTATTTTCCCAGAATATTGGCGGAGCCAGAAGGGCAAGCTAGGTGGGGGCACGAGGGCCCCACACACTAGGCCGGCGCAGCCCAGGAGGGGCCCGCGCGGCCCTAGTGTGTGGCGGCCTCGGCTGGCCCCCGACGCCCTCCTTCGGACTACTTATTGCCTTCGACCTAAAAACGCACGGGAGGAAGTCAAAGTCGCCAGAAACCATCCAGTACGCCGCCACATCGCGAAACTCCGCCTCGGGGACCAGAAGTCTCCGTTCTGGCACCTCGCCGGGACGGGGAATTGGAGGAGATCATCGCCATCATCATCACCGACGCCTCTCCATCGACCAGCCATGTTTCCCCCATCCATGTGTGAGTAATTCCCCGCTGTAGGCTGAAGGGGATGGTAGGGATTGGATGAGATTGGTCATGTAATAGTCATAAGATTGTTAGGGCATAGTGCCTAGTATCCGTAGATGTTACTTTTATGACATTGTTGCAACTTGTTATGCTTAATGCTTGTCACTAGGGCCCGAGTGCCATGATCTCAGATCTGAACATGTTATTGATTCATGAAGATATTCGTTGTTTATGATCTTACCTGCAAGTTGTATACACATGTCGCTGTCCGGAACCAATGGCCCCGAAGTGACGAAATCGGGACAACCGGAGGGAATGGTAGTGATGTGAGGATCACATGTGTTCACGGAGTGTTAATGCTTTGCTCCGGTACTCTATTAAAAGGAGTACCTTAATATCCAGATAGTTTCCCTAGAGGCCCGGCTGCCACCGGCTGGTAGGACAAAAGATGTTGTGCAAGTTTCTCATTGCGAGCACGTACGACTAAATATGGAACACATGCCTATTGATTGATTAGTACTTGGATACCGTTTTATTATTATCCGCAAATGCCCTCGCTTTGATTGTTACATGAGTTTCTCTCATCCATGCAACGCCCGTTCATCCGTCCCTGTGCCTACGGTATTTTAATCCTGCTTGTTTACTATAATCACTACTGCTGTCTTTGTTACTCGCTACTCGTTATTTCGCTACTTCTATCTGCTATAAAACTGTTACTACTCGATAAACTCTTGCGAGCAAGTCCGTTTCCAGTGCAGCTGAATTGACAACTCCGCTGCTAAGGCTTTCAAGTATTCTTTGTCTCCCCTTGTGTCGAATCAATAAATTGGGTTTTACTTCCCGCGAAGATCGTTGCGATCCCCTATACTTGTGGGTCATCAAGACTATTTTCACGGCGCCGTTGCCGGGGAGCATAGCTTTATTTGGAAGTTCACTTGGATTGATATTGTTCGCTGCAAATTCTCCATCATGGGTAAACCTCGCGATACTAAGGTCGCCATATTACCATCCACTACAAGAAAAGGTACAACTCTTAGTACCTCTGCTGCTCTTGATTCACCATCTGTGATAAGTAAACTTGTTTCACCACCACAAGCTTCAAATGCTGGTACTTCTGCTGAATCTGAAAATTCCTCTTATAATTGTGATGATGCTTCTGCTGTGCTTGATAATGATGGTTCGTTAGGATCTTTTCTAGATGCTACAATTGCTAGGTCTAGACAAATTGAAAATACTGAAACTCCTAATGAAAATGCTGCTACACTTGTTAATTCACCTGAGTCTGTTGAATATTCTAGTGATGATCTTGATGAAGATTATGTGGAACTTGATGATGATTTTATTGAAAAATGCAATGCTACTACTGATGCAAGAAAAATTAAAAAGTTGCTTGCAGAACATGCTGTTAGATATAAACTATCTCCTGATCCTAAATTTGCTACAGCTCCTATGAACATTAAGGATAAAGATTATGATTTTTCTCTTGATCTATCTCATATAGCTATTGTTGAGAAAACACCCTTTTGTGGTACTGAAAAAGAAAGTGTTGTTGAACACATGATTGAGTTATCTACTCTGAGTATCTTGTTTTCTGATGATGTCAAGATGCGTACTTATTTTGTCGCTAAATTTTTTCCTTTCTCATTAAAGGATGATGCTAAAACTTGGTATAATAATTTTCCTCCTGGTTCTATTAGAAGTCCAACTGATTTGCGTGATGTTTTCTTTCGAAAATACTTTCCTGCTAGTGCTCAACATATTGCTTTGCAGAGAATTTATAATTTTGACCAGGAAGATGGAGAGAAATTGCCTGAGGCTTGGGCGAGATTTTGTTCTCTTATTAGAGCTCGGCCTGACCATGATTTGGAAAAGCATGATTTACTTGATATATTTTATAGTGGACTAACCATTGAGTCTAGGGCATACCTGGATAGTTGTGCTGGTTGTGTTTTCAGGAAAAGAACTCCAGACGACGCTGAAAAATTATTGGCTAAAATAGGCCGGAATCATGATGATTGGACTACACCTGAACCAACCCCGACACCGATATTGAAGAAGAGGGGTATGATTAAATTAAATGATGAATATATGAGGGAAGCTAAGAAGTCTCTTAAGGAGAAGGGTATTAAACCTGAAGATGTGAAGAATTTACCTCCTATAGAAGATTTATGTAAGATAACTCCCCCTTCATCCATGGTTGAGGTACACTCTCTTGAACGCTTTACTAGAGAAGATATTCCGTATTCAAAACCTCCTACACAATGCTTAGATGAGTTTGATAATTATATTGTTAAGCAAGAAAATTTTAATATGAGAGCATAGAATCATTTAATGGAAAATTCTCGAGCTATTAGTGAATTGCATGATATTGTGGAGAGAACCTCCAATGATGTTAAGATGCTTGTTAAACATTTTCATATGGTTCAAACTCAAATTGATCAACTCACTAAAGTGCAAAATGACTTGTTGGGAAATAATTCTAAAGAAAAACATGCTTATGAAGTAACAACTAGAGGTGGTGTTTCTACCCAGGATCCTCTATATCCTGAGGGGCATCCCAAAAGAGTTGAACAAGATTCTCAACGAACTAAAACTAGTGTTCCATCTAAGAAAAAGAAAAAGAAACATAAGAATGTTGTAGAATCCTCCGAACCTGTTAATGATCCTAATAGTATTTCTATTTCTGATGCTGAAACTGAAAGTGGTAATGAACATGATAAAGATAATGATAAGAATGATACTCCCGATAAAGAAGAGGTTGAAGAAGAACCTGAAAAGCATGCTAAAAATAAAAAGTACACTAAAGAAGATTTTATTGCTAAGAAACATGGTAATGAAAGAGAACCTTGGGTTCAAAAGCAAATGCCTTTTCCTGCTAAGAAACTAAAATCAAAGGAAGAAGAACACTATAATAAATTTTGTGATTGGATGAAACCTTTATTCTTGCAAATCCCTTTGATCGATGCTATTAAATTGCCTCCTTATTCAAAGTATATGAAAGATATTGTCACTAACAAAAGGAAAATTCCTAATGAGGAGATTTCCACTATGCTTGCTAATTACTCTTTTAATGGTAAGGTTCCAAAGAAGCTTGGCGACCCAGGTATTCCAACTATTCCTTGTTCAATTAAGAATAATTATGTTAGAACTGCTCTATGTGATTTGGGAGCGGGAGTTAGCGTGATGCCTTTTTCTCTTTATAAGAGACTTTACTTAGATAAGTTGATACCTACTGATATATCCTTGCAAATGGCTGATAAATCTACTGCTAATCCCGTTGGTATATGTGAGGATGTTCCTGTTCAAGTTACTAATAACTGCTTGATATTAACTGATTTTGTTGTGTTGGAAATGCCCGAAGATGATAATATGTCCATTATTCTTGGGAGACCCTTTCTTAATACTGCAGGGGCTGTTATTGATTGCAATAAAGGAAAAGTCACTTTTAATGTTGATGACAAGGAACATACTGTCTATTTCCCCAAGAAGACTGATAAAATATGTGGAGTTAATACAATTTCCAGTTCAAGAACCATCAAAGTGGGAGTTATTGATTGTCCTATATATGATCCTAAAGAAGGATATCAAACTATTATGATTGGATCCGCATCAATACAATATAAGGTACTATGATTGATTTGAGGTTTATTTCTTCTTATGACATGTAAAATTATTTGGTGGCAAGACATGATCAACCTTGTTAACAAGTATATTTTATATGCATAGGAGAACTAAACAACATTTCTTTCTTCCTCCACTTGATCTACTTGCTGTAACACTTTTGTTTTGCAAAGTTCTTTAGTTAATTAGAGATTTCAAAATCTTTTTCTGCCCAGTAATAATAAATTTAACACCCAGAAATGTGCATTTTTCAAAGTTTTCAAAAATTCACAAAAATTATACTTGTTGGTCCTATTTTTCGACGAGGCACACGGGAGTACACGGGGATGACCGGTGGGGCACCCCGGGTGGCACCCCACGGGCCGGCGCGGCCACCAAGGGGGCGCGCCACCCGGTGTGTGGGTCCCCCTTTGCCCTATTTCAGCATCTCTTCTTCCCACTCTCTTCTCTCTCCCGAAAAAACTCGCACCAGGTTCTTCTCTCTCGTGTTTTTGCTCAAGAGCTCCAGATTTCTCGATCTCTTTGCTTAGCCCGGATTTCTGTCTGAAATTTGGCACATTTGCTCTCCGGTATGTGACTCCTCCGATTATCCAAGTAGAATTTTGTTTGGTGGAGTATATCTTGAATATTTTGCTACTGTAGGTAACATGTTTAGTGAGCTTGCATGCTTGTTCTAAGTGGTAGAAATTAGTTTTGATGCATGTTTAGTACTCTAGCAAGTTCCTATGGTAGTTTCCCTCAATTATATGTCACCAAATCAAATTTTATAATGTTTGTTGAAAAATTTCAGAAAAGGAAGATGGATAATTATAACTTTGGAGAAGTGTTCCAAGGGGAGACAACAAGCACGGGGAGGCCCTCGAGGTCATTCACCCGATTCAGGCAATCCTACAATGAGGATCTCATTGCACCAAGCTTCGCACCCGAGGAGGACAATGGAGTCCCTAATGCTTCATCCTTCCCATGTTATGACTTTTTGAGAAATGCAGGTTTGTTGGATGATTTCTTGACCCTTGTCGGTAAGGCGGGTTTAACCACCTATGTGGGAGATGAGAGTGAGCAATACTACATGCTCACTAAAATCTTTGTGGAGAGTTTCAAGTTCAACAATAAGCACTTTCACCCGGCAGTTTCATTCAAGATCTATGGTAAACCTATTACTATGAGGTTGGAAAATTTTTGTGCTGCACTAGGTATTGTCCCTGTAGGTACAGCAAGGAGGATCGAGGACAACCCCAAGGAATTGCTGGAGCTCTATCGAGGGATCACCAATGATGACTGTCGCACCATTCAGCGCGGCAAGATAAGAAACATTCAACTCCCCGCCATTAAGTATTTTGCTTATTACATTGGCACTAGCATTCTTGGTAGGGAGAACACTAGTAACATATCTAGTTATCACCTTGGTTTCTTAATTGCTGCACTCACTGGGGACACACCTTATCATCTTGGTGCTCTTGTTGCTCGCCGCTTGTCTAGCAAGGGGCCTATATTTGGAGGAATTATTGCTTCGCGCGTTTTAGCATATTTAGAGCTTCCTCTTGACCCTACTGATGTAAAAATAACCCCTATGAGGCTAGATATTGCTGCTATGAAGAGTCACCAATTTGTTACAGCCGACTCTAGTTTAGATAATATTGTCTATAGAATATTGTTTGCTGACGGGGAAGAGAGGGAAATCCTTTTGCCGCAGCCAGATTTGTTCAGTATTGACAGGAAACCATGGTCGCGCACTAAGGAGGAGGTGGATGAGCAATTGAAGATACAAGGCTTCCACCAGAAGCATGACTCCGAGGACGCCGAGCCCTCCTACGACTACACCGTCACGTATCCGGGTGCTTCTTCCAGCACCTACCCGGAATATGATCCATCTTCGTACTACGAAGGTGCTTCTTCATGGGCACCATGGGATTGATCTCCACTTAGGCAAAAGCCTAAGCTTGGGGGGAGGTATACCGGCATCACTCATTCTTTGCATATTATGGTTGCTGGATACTTGTATATACTTGTTTAGTTTCTTTGAGTGGTTTTCTAATAAGAGGGAGATGATATTTGGGGAAGTGTTGCCTGAAAACAGATTCTGGGCTGTTACTAAAAAAATTCGTGCGCACAGCCAGAACGTTATTTTGAGTTGCAAATTTTTGAGCATGTGCCCCAGGTTGTTATCTAACTTTCATTAGTTGAACACTTTTTGAGCTGAGCAGCGGAAGATTTTTGTTAATTTCGATTTCTGTACTGCTCTCAGGTTTTGGCAGATTTCTGCCATCCTGCTTTTCTGTGTTTCTTCTAGTTTTCGTTCTCTTGTTTTTGTTTTGTTTCTTTCCTAAAACACAAAAAGACCAAAAATATTTCTGTTGTTTCTCTTTACCATTTGTTATTTTGGTTTCTTGCTTTCATTTTGCTTTATTTGCTATCGCTAGTTTGCTATAAGAAAACCCAAAAAGATTTTGCCTTGTTTGCTTGTTTCCTTTTGTTCTTGTTTCCAAATTCGAAAACACCAAAAATATTTGCTGTTCTTCTTTGGTTTTGTAAAGTTCTTTATGAGTTCAATGGTCTTCGGTGGCTGGAGCGTGGTTTTCATTCCATATTATTCAAGCTACACAAGTGAAAAGGCAATAATGACGATCTACGACAATCTGATTATGGTGAGAGGCGGGTATGAACTCTATTTGTTTTCATTTTTGTACATATACTCATCCATGTGAGCATGCTTAGTTGGTTCATGTGAGGTATATGTCAATTAAGAAAGTCTAGTAGTTCACAATCTCTCATGATTAGCTCCAATGTATTAATATGGGTAGCATGTCATAAATATTTGCTTGCATTGCTTTATTCATAGATAGATATGACATTGTGGTATCCTCCTCTGAATAGTTCACTTGAATCGACTTGGCACATGCTCACGCATGCATATGACTGAACAAAAGTCAATTAAGCCTCGATGATTTATTTTGCCTCAGAGTTCTTGTATCACCTTTATGCCTCTGTTAATTTATTTTGCCGCAAGCATGATTATGACAGTTATTGCTCTCTTGATTGTTGCTTCCCAGTCTATTGCTAGCCTTCACTTGTACTGAGCGGGAACGCTGCTCGTGCTTCCAAAACCCTGAAAACCAAGTTATTCCAGAGTGTCCACCATAAATACCTATGCATGGCATTTCAAACCATTCCAAGTAAATTCTCATGTGCTACCTTTAAAACCTTCAAAATGCTTCTCAATTTGTGTTAATGTTTTATAGCTCATGAGGAAGTATGTGGTGTTTATCTTTCGATCTTGTCATTTACTCCGGACGGACTTTTACCAATGGACTAGTGGCACATCCACTTATCCAATAATTTTGCAAAAAGAGCTGGCAACGGGGTTCCCAGCCCCAATTAATTAACTTTCATAAATTTACAAATAGACACTCCTCCATGGTATGTGATTGTTGGACGGCACCCGAAGGATTCGGTTAGCCATGGCTTGAGAAAGCAAAGGTGGGGAGGAGTGTCATCTAAATAAAACTTAAATAAAAAGGCACTCCTTCATGGTATGAGATTGTTGGCAGGCACCCGAGGATTCGGTTAGCCATGGTTTGTGAAAGCAAGGTTGGAAGGAGTGCCACCCAAAAATAAAATTTCATGGGAGCCGCTCTTGAAAGTCCGGTTGATGAGGTAGTTAGAGTACCCATTACCATTCGTTGACAACAACAAACACCTCTCAAAACCATTTTACTTCTGTCTTTATAAAAATGAAAAGCTCTAGCACATGTTAATCCCTGCTTCCCTCTGCGAAGGGCCAATCTTTTGCTTTTACATTGAGTCTCCATCCTTTCTTTGAGTACTTTCTTGAGAGCACAACTGTCATTCTTAGTATAATATGCTTGTCTCAAAATATGATTAATTGTGGTATAACTTTGATGCTTTTATCTTTGATAATCTCTACTTTTAGTCTTTCCATGAACTTCAAAGGTGCCCGGGCATTTACGTTTTGCTGTACAAATACGGGCAAGCGAGATACCACTTTATCATATCCTTTTATGAACATTGCAATCCTGCTAATAGACATGATTCATGATGCTTATTATTAATTTGTTGGTACCTTTTCCATGATTGATATAGCTATTAGATGATTTTATTTGCTTGTATCTTATTATGAATTGCTTAGGTACTTGCCATATCATGAGAATATTTACATCATATGAGCAAATGTGTTCGTGAAAGTTCTTTTATCGCTCAGTTGTTAACTGAATTTCTTGAGGACAAGCAATAAGCTAAGCTTGGGGGAGTTGATACGTCCAAAACGTATCTACTTTCCCGAACACTTTTGCTATTGTTTTGCCTCTAATTTGTGTATTTTGGATACAACTAACACGGACTAACGCTGTTTTCAGCAGAACTGCTCTGGTGTCTCGTTTTTGTGCAGAAATCCAACTTTCGGGAAAATCCTCGGAATTTATGCAGAAAGTCCTATTTTCCCAGAATATTGGCGGAGCCAGAAGGGCAAGCTAGGTGGGGGCACGAGGGCCCCACACACTAGGCCGGCGCGGCCCAGGAGGGGCGGCCCTAGTGTGTGGCGGCCTCGGCTGGCCCCCGACGCCCTCCTTCGGACTACTTATTGCCTTCGACCTAAAAACGCACGGGAGGAAGTCGAAGTCGCCAGAAACCATCCAGTACGCCGCCACATCGCGAAACTCCGCCTCGGGGACCAGAAGTCTCCGTTCTGGCACCTCGCCGGGACGGGGAATACGAGGAGATCATCGCCATCATCATCACCGACGCCTCTCCATCGACCAGCCATGTTTCCCCCATCCATGTGTGAGTAATTCCCCGCTGTAGGCTGAAGGGGATGGTAGGGATTGGATGAGATTGGTCATGTAATAGTCATAAGATTGTTAGGGCATAGTGCCTAGTATCCGTAGATGTTACTTTTATGACATTGTTGCAACTTGTTATGCTTAATGCTTGTCACTAGGGCCCGAGTGCCATGATCTCAGATCTGAACATGTTATTGATTCATGAAGATATTCATTGTTTATGATCTTACCTGCAAGTTGTATACACATGTCGTTGTCCGGAACCAATGGCCCCGAAGTGACGAAATCGGGACAACCGGAGGGAATGGTAGTGATGTGAGGATCACATGTGTTCACGGAGTGTTAATGCTTTGCTCCGGTACTCTATTAAAAGGAGTACCTTAATATCCGAGTAGTTTCCCTAGAGGCCTGGCTGCCACCGGCTGGTAGGACAAAAGATGTTGTGCAAGTTTCTCATTGCGAGCACGTACGACTAAATATGGAACACATGCCTATTGATTGATTAGTACTTGGATACCGTTTTATTATTATCCGCAAATGCCCCTGCTTTGATTGTTACATGAGTTTCTCTCATCCATGCAACGCCCGTTCATCCGTCCCTGTGCCTACAGTATTTTAATCCTGCTGTTTACTATAATCACTACTGCTGTCTTTGTTACTCTGCTACTGTTATTTCGCTACTGCTACTGCTATAAAACTGTTACTACTCGATAAACTCTTGCGAGCAAGTCTGTTTCCAGTGCAGCTAAATTGACAACTCCGCTGTTAAGGCTTTCAAGTATTCTTTGTCTCCCCTTGTGTCGAATCAATAAATTGGGTTTTACTTCCCGCGAAGACTGTTGCGATCCCCTATACTTGTGGGTCATCACATGCCTCCCGCTCCTCCCTCGCGCATCCATGAGATATCTTCATGTCCAGCTCCATGTCCAGCTTCACGTCCATCTTGACGTCCGTCTTCATGTCCAGCTGCTCCTCTCCTCTTGATACCTGATGATACATAAGTAATAGGACTTAGGCAGTATAAACTTCTCATCAATCAAAGTATCGTTTAGAAACAAGTTCACCTGTTGTTTAAGTAGCTTCGCACGAGCCCTTGTAATTGGTCCAATCCGAACTTCATTGGACTTGAGCTTCACAGCAGGTTCATCTTCATTTATCAATGACGGAGGTAGTGGTGTAGTAGGGATGTCCTCATCATCTCCCCCCGCCTTCAAAAGGCGTCGACCTCGACGCTCCAAGGTCTTCTTCGTCATATGGTGTCAAATCAGCAACATTGAAAGAATTACTGACACCAAACTCATCAACTGGAAGATCTATCGAGTATGCATTATCATTGATCTTGGCAAGCACTTTGTAAGGACCAGCACCACGAGGCTTCAACTTAGACTTCCGCAGCTTCGGGAACCTATCCTTGCTAAAATGTACCCAGACCATATCACCAGGCTTGAACAACATCTCTTTGCGCTTCTTGTTCATCCTTGCAGCATTGCTCTTGCCTTTCTTCTCTATCAACTCTTTAGTCTTCACATGGATTTTTCGCATAAAATCTGCCCTCTTGGATGCCTCCATATTAACTCTCTCATGTATTGGCAAAGGCAACAAGTCAAGTGGAGTAATGGGTTTGAAACCATACACCACCTCAAAAGGACACAGCTCCGTGGTAGAGTATACCGCCCTGTTGTAAGCAAACTCCACATGCGGCAAACACTCTTCCCACTCCTTCAGGTTCTTCTTGATCATGGATCTCAACAGTTGTGACAAGGTTCGATTCACCACCTCGGCTTTACCATCGGTTTGGGGATGACAAGTAGTACCGAACAGTAGCTTTGTCCCCGGCTTTCCCCAAAGTGTCTTCCGAAGTAGCTCATGAACTTCACGTCACGATCGAAACAATAGTCTTCGGGACTCCATGTAGTCGAACAATCTCCCCGAAAAACAGGTTAGCGATATGCGACGCATCGTCGCTTTTGTAGTGAGCAATAAAGTGTGACATTTTAGAAAATCTGTCCACTACCACAAATATAGAATCATGGCCTCTTTTAGTACGCGGCAAACCCAACACAAAATCCATACTAATATCTTCCCAAGGTGTAGTAGGTGCCGGTAACGGAGTATACAAACCGTGAGGCTTCAGCTTGGACTTGGACTTGTTGCAAGTAATGCACCTCTTCACATACCTGTCCACGTCCCGCCTCATCTTTGGCCAATAAATGTGACCAGCGAGCATGAGTAGCGTCTTCTCACGCCCAAAGTGACCCATCAAACCTCCAGCATGAGATTTCTGCAATAAGAGCAAACGCACAGACGATTCTGGAACACATAGTTTGTTAGCTATACCAATAACACACAAGCGGTATGGTTCAGCAAAATCATGATCAGTCGCATATAAATCACATAGCACCTCTAATCCAGGAATTTTAACATCAAGATGAGTTAACAAGCATAGTCTTCCTAGATAGAGCATCAGCAACAATATTATCTTTTCCCTTCTTATGCTTAATAATGTACGGAAAAGACTCAATGAACTCAACCCACTTAGCAAGACGCCTATGCAAAGTAGATTGGGCTTTCGGATATTTCAAAGCTTCATGATCGAATGTATGATAAATTCTTTTGGCCACAAATAATGTTGCCAAACCTCAAGAACTCTAATTAAAGCATACAATTCTTTATCATAAATAGGATAGTTCAACTTAGCACCGTAAAGTTTCTCAGAAAAATATGCAATTGGGCGACCCTCTTGCATCAACACAACACCAATTCCAATACCACTAGCATCACATTCAATCTCAAATTGCTTATTGAAATCAGGAAGTGCAAGCAACGGTGCAGAAGTTAACAATCGTTTCAGTTCATCAAAAGCATGATCTTGGGCAATGCCCCACTCAAAAGCAACACCCTTTTTAGTCAATTCATTCAAAGGTGCAGCAATAGTACTAAAATTAGGCACAAAACGGCGATAAAACCCAGCTAGACCATGAAAACTTCTTACTTGACTCACATTCATGGGAGTAGGCCAATTTTGAATAGCTTCAATTTTAAACACATCTACTTCTACTCCATGCTTAGAGACAACATAACCCAGAAATATGACCTTATCTTTGCAAAATGTGCACTTCTCAAGATTACCATAGAGTTTACTATCACGCAACACTTGCAAAACATGTCTAATATGTATAGTATGATCAGATTCATTGCGGCTGTAGATTAATATATCATCAAAATACACAACCACAAACTTGCCAATAAAATCACGCAAAACATGGTTCATCAGTCTCATGAAAGTGCTAGGTGCATTAGTCAAACCAAAAGGCATTACTAACCACTCATATAAACCAAATTTCATTTTAAAGGCGGTTTTCCACTCATCCCCTTCTTTCATCCTAATTTGATGATAACCACTACACAAATCAATTTTAGTGAAAACAGCAGCACCACTCAATTCATCTAGCATATCCTCTAAACGGGGAATAGGATGACGATATCGAATAGTAATGTTGTTTATCGCTCTACAATCTACGCACATACGCCATGTACCATCTTTCTTAGGAACAAGAATAACAGGAACAAGCACAAGGACTAAGGCTTATGCGGATATAACCTTTGTCGAGTAGCGCTTGTACTTGCTTCTGTATCTCCTTCGTCTCTTCGGGATTCGTTCTATATGGCGCCCTATTGGGCAGCGATGCTCCGGGGATCAAGTCAATTTGATGCTCAATACCTCGCAATGGTCGAAGTCCTGCGGGTACCTCGTCCGGAAACACGTCGCTGAATTCCTGCAGAACATTAGAAACACCAAGAGGAAGAGGGGTCATGTCGTTAGAAACCAAAACCGTACCCCAGTACATGAGCACAAGAGGCATGGCTGTAGGATCCTCACAAAATTCTCTCATATCTTGTTTGGTGGCTAATGAGACTAAGGAATTCACTCTCTCACTTTTCGTTATATCACTCACGGCATTACAATTCTCTCGCCTATCTATGGATGCATCCTCCAAGTTTACTTCAATCTTCTGACGAGACTCATTGACAATTTGCTGCGGTGACATAGGCTGTAAGTTAATTTTCTTGCCCTTGAACTCCAAGTGATATGTATTGGCGCGGCCATTGTGTTGCACGAACGGTCATAGAGCCATGGCCGGCCCAACAGCAGGTGACAAACCGTCATAGGAACCACATCAAAATCAATGGAATCCTTATACGGTCCAATCTCAAAATCAACTCGCACCATGTGGCTCACCTTCATCTCACCATTATTGCTCAACCACTGAATATAATATGGATACGAGTGCGGTAGATACTTCAGTTTCATCTTGGCACATAACTCTTTGCTTGCTAAATTGCGACAACTTCCGCCATCAATAATGACCTTGCAAGCTTTATCAGGACCAACTAGTGCCTTTGTTTGGAACAAATTACAGCGCTGTGTAGATGCACTTGATCGCACATTAAGAACACGCTGCGAGACAACAATAGTTTGAGCTTCAGAAGGAAAAGCATCATAACCATCACTATCATAATCATCCTCATCTGGAGCATTAGGATCAACATCATCTCCAGTTTCATACTCATTGTCCTCATTAATTATCATAACTTTGCGATTAGGACAATCCTTCTTGAAGTGACCCTTGCCACCACATGTATGACAAACCATATCACGGTTGCGCGTTGTCGACACATTAGAACTAGTTCCACTTGCTGCAGGGACGGGCTTCTTTGTGTTAGACACATTGGAGACCGGCTTGCTAGACGAAGTAGGGACATCCGCAGGGCGCGAAGATGGCGCCATGGAGGGCGGCGCGCGGGGTGTGTAGCGCCCAGCGCCTGTAGCACGGCCCTTCATTTGCAGTTCTTCAGCCAACTGTGACTCAGCTTCTCTTGCATGATGTAGTAGCTCATTCATAGTAGCGTAGCTGTGATGACGCACAATGCCCTTGATATTAAACCGCAGACCATTCAGAAAACGCTGTAGTGTCATCTCAAGAGACTCACGGACACGAGCACGCTGCATAAGCATCTCCATCTCCATGTAGTAAGCATCAACCGTCAACACACCTTGCTTCAATTGGGTCAACTTGTCAAAGACGGAACGCAAGTAATTGGTAGGAACAAAACGAGCTGTCATTGCCGCCTTCATAGCACGCCAAGTAATAATAGGCAGCTCACCATCTTCTTCTCGAGCACTCACAAGACCATCCCACCAACTCAATGCATAGCCATCAAATTCAGAGGAAGCAAGCTTGATCTTCCTATCTTCAGTATAATCAGGATGTAAACGCCATAATCTCTCAATCTTCAGCTCCCATGTAAGATATTCTTCAACATCAGTACCTCCTTCAAATCTGGGAATTGAGAACTTGGGTTTACCCAAACCATCTTCTTGTTGTTGTAGAACACGTTGGGCTCCGACGGGGACAAAACCACGACCACGGAACGCATCACCAACGCCACGTCCAAGACCACGACCAACACCACGCCCTTGAGCATGAGCAGCATCGGCATTGCCACCTTGCACACTGCCATCTTCATCAGGTGGTGGTTGTTGTTGCACCATTGTTCGTATCTCACCAACGGCGTTTGTCAAAGCTTGTATGGATGCTTGAAGAGTCGTCACCGATGTCTGAACGGTATTAACCGCGGTAATAGTCTCATCGACCTTCAAGTGAACATCCTGAATGTCCTTGTCCAACACGTCACTACCAACACGGATCTCACGTTGCATATGATCACGAAGTGCCTCATAGTCTCGCCAAGTAATGGTAGTAGTTGGATCCTTTTTCTGCATCACATCAACATTCTCAGTAGAAGACATGATTAGTAGGTTAGTGCACTAAACAAAAATCTTTGGTGGTACGCTCACAACTCACTCAAAACTGATAAGAAAAGGTAAATCTTACCGCTCCAAAGTGAATAGTATTGCTTACCAACTTGGATTGACGGACTAGTGCACGGATGTAGCGAAGCGAATATCAAGGGTATAAGAACAAATCACACGACAAAGCAGGATATATGTGGGGTTGTAGGTGGGCTACCTATTTGCACCAATAACAGCTCTAGCGCTGACCGTAGACAACCAAAGATACTCACACAAGGCGATATAATGGGGCAATGCAACTATATGTAGGAAAGGTTGCAATGCACTAGAGAGACGCTAGCAAAGCTCAACGGGACAGGCACAAGATTGTTCAACTACGGGTGCAGTAAAGTAAACTTAGGCCTTCACTTGATTCAACTAGCACTGCACTTTTCTTTTTTTTGGATTTTTCTTTTTGTATAACACACGCAGCTATGTAGCTCTTTTTGCTTCTTTCAATTTTATCTTTTTTTTGTTTGATATATGACACAACTCCTTGATAACACGGCCAACAGAAATATGCAAAGCACCGATAACCTAACGAGCAGCCTGTCGAGCGGTAAAACTAGTCTCTTCTGGGGAAGTTCCTAGTCACTTTATATTGATAGGCTGTGTCTATGGTTGGGAACAAGCACACTGTACGCTATGTGGACTCGGAGTAACAAAAACTGACACACTATGATAAACTAGATGATAGAGAAAACACAAACCCAAACAATTCTACTAGATGAAAGATAAAGATACGCAAAAACGACTACGAAAAGCAACTAAAACTCGAAATTAGTGCAATCTAAGGCTATGGCAAACCCTAACCCTAACTTTTTATGGCTTTTTTTTTGTATAGGAAAACACTCACAACTCAACTATGGGGTGGATTGTGGATGGCTTACCGAGCAAAACTGGAAATCTGATACCAAGATGATATGGGGTTGCCCGATCTTCTCAGTAAGCGACGGGTGGTGATGAACACGTGATGGTAGCAGCGGATGAAATCGATGATATGAGGAGGATAACTTGTATGACGCCGACGAAGTCTCTCGATTGATTCCTGATGCCAATGCAACAGCTCTCAACCCTGCAAGATATTCGCAACTCCACTCACTTGCGCACGTAGCCGCCGACCACGAAGCGGTAGATTGCAATCTTCTAATCCCCAAAGGAACAACAGATCACACAAACTTTCAGTAGCATAAAACTCCAGATCGCAACGAATTGGAGAGTTGGGGAACAATATTTTTGCTTAGCAAACAACTATGAACTAGGGTTTATCTTAAACATGGTCTAAAGCAGCTAGGGGGTCGTCCAAGGCACTTATATAGGCGTCCGGGACGATTTCTGGTCGAAAGATACAAGTAAAACCGACCCAGAATAGATCTGGTCGAGACAGACTCGGACAAATCCGGTCTGGAATCCGGTCAACCGGGCCTGGGACCGGGCAGGCCGGCGTAGAACCCTGAATGTTAATATTTGTTTCGACCAACAAAGTATGAGGCATATGACACCTAGTTGATACCACTTGGCTCTTTCTTCCATTTTAGTCCCGATGATTAAAATGTTTGGTCACCTATACACTCGGGGGTGGAGCAAAAAAGACTGGTGTGATGGCACAAATATCAATCTCTTGTGCATCCTACCTGGCCTCGCTTACTCCATCCCTGAATGTTAATATTTGTTTCGACCAACAAAGTATGAGGCATATGCTATCTAGTTGATACCACTTGGCTCTTTCTTCCATTTTAGTGCCGATGATTAGAATGTTTGGTCACCTATACACTTCGGGGAGGCGCCAGCGAGCCTGGTGCGATGGCACAAATATAAATATCTTGTGCATCCTACCTGGCCTCGCTAACGCCTTCCCGGAATGTTAATATTTGTTTCGACCAACAAAGTATGAGGCATTCCATTTAGTTCATACTAGCTACTTGTTTCTTATTTGAGTTGGCACTTCTTAATTGCATTGGCCGATGATTAGAATGTTTGTTCACTTGTACACTCTGGGGTGGGGCCAGTGAACCTGGTGTGATGACACAAATATCAATCTCTTGTGCATCCTACTTGGCTTCACTGACCCCATCCATGAATGTTAATATTTGTTTCGACCAACAAAGTATGAGGCATTCCGTTTAGTTCATACTAGCTACTTATCTCTTATTCGAGTTGGCACTTCTTAATTGCATTGGCCTTTCTTGCACTTTAGTGCCGATGATTAAATTTTGTGTTCACTACACTTGGGGGAGGCGCCAGTGAGCCTGGTGCGATGGCACAAATATCAATCTCTTGTGCATCCTACTTGGTCTCACTGACGCCTTCTCTAAATGTTAATGTTTGTTTCGACCAACAATGTATGAGGCCCTTGTCATTCCATTTGCTTTGCTATTTCAAAATGTCGATGATTAAAATGCTTGGTCACTCATACACTCTGGGGTGGAGCCAGTGAGCCACACAAATATCAATATCTTGTGCATCCTACCTAGCCTCACTAACTCCATCCCGAAATGTTAATATTTGTTTTGACCAACAATGTATGAGGCATATATTATCTGGTTGATACTACTTGGCTCGTATTTGAGTTGAACTTATTCGTTTATTTTGGTCTTTCTTTGAGATAGCGCTGATGATTAAAATGTTTGGTCACCTTACACTTGGGGGTGGCGTAAGTGAGCCTGGTAAGATAGCACAAATATCAATCTCTTGTGCATCGGACTTGGTCTCACTTACGCCATCCCTGAATGTTAACATTTGTGTTGACCAACAATGTATCAAACATTTATTCAATTTCTCTTGTGCATCGGACTTGGACTTGGTCTCACTTTCTTCTATTTTAATAGAAGGAGGAACCGGACGAAGACCCTGATGCAAGCGAGCCTGGCGGGTAGAGAGGAGGGAGCAAAGGAGGAACCGGATGAAGACCACTTTGTATCTCTAAATGGTGAAATTTGTAGGAATTAAGAGTTGTATGTAAGACATTTGACACTTGCCACTATATATGTATCTCGATCGGGCTCTAAGTAATGTGATGATGATGTCTATATTATATTTGTGCAATGTACATGCTATTTATATTATATCTGCATATTTCTGTATATAATCTGTATAATAAATGTATATTGTTGTATATAACCTGTATGTGTATAGCAGGCAGTACAAAATCATGTATAATACGAGCAAATTCTGTGGCGCACCAGTTTTTGTGGCGCACCGAAGCACTGGTCGCATGCGCCACAGAAACCTTAATTCTATGGCGCATGGGCCGGTGTGCCATAGAAATCTTATTTTTGTGGCGAAGTTTCTGTGGCGTACCGCCCATGCGCCACAGAATGTGTTTTTGGTGCGCCACTAACGAGCCTTTTCCTACTAGTGAACCGAGCAAAGCACTCAACAACATCAAGGAGTCCATTCATGATCGTCTATGGTTTCTAACCTTCCACGGCACTCGACATACTTCCACTACCTCTTCATGAGAGAACTAACATGGACTTCGAGAAGCGCGCCATCACCATGAAGAAAGTACATGAAGACACAAGAGCCACCATACAAGAACATGTACTTCGCCAAGCTACCCACCTCAACGCCAAGAAGAAGGAAATAATATTTGAAGAAGGAGACCTCGTTTGGATACACCTCCGAAAGGAAAGATTTCACATGAACGCAACTCCAAGCTAAAGCCAAGAGGAGATGGTCCCTTCAAGGTCCTCAAGCACACCAACAACAACGCCTACGGCATCGACATACCAACATCCAAGTACTTGGTGAGCAACACATTCAACATCTCAGATCTCTCACCCTATCATGGAGATGAGGAGGAACTAGAGTCGAGGACGACTCTTTACCAAGGGGGGAGATGATGTAGCCCCACCCAAGGACGACACTACACCAAGACCAAGTGATCCTCCAAGTGGACCTATGACGAGAGCATGTGATACGTTGCAAACGTATCTATAATTTTTGATGCTCCATGCTTGTTTTACACCAATTTATATATGTTTTGATTACACTTCATTGCACTTTTATACATTTTCCGGCACTAACATATTGACAAGATGCCACAGTGTCAGTTCCCTATTTTCTGCTGTTTTGTATTTCCGAAAAGTTCTACAGGAAATATTCTCGGAATTGAACGAAACAAAAGCCGAAGTAAATATTTTACAGTAACAAAGACGTACTCCAGAGGGGGGACGAAGAGGCGCCACACGGCAGCCAGACCACCCCATGGCATGGCCAAGGGTGGGCCCGCGCCAAGGGGTGGTATGGGCCCCCTGGCCTCCACCGACCTCGCCCTTCCGCCTATTTATTCACGATCTTGAGAAAACCTAAACACGCGAGCCTCCATCCACGAAAAGTTACGTCGCGGCCCCATCGCAGACCCTAGCTCGGGAGGGTTCTGAAGCTCTTCCCGACACCCTGCCGGAGGGGGAGATCATCACCGGAGGCCTCTACATCGCCATGCCTGCCTCCGAAGTGATGCGTGCGTAGTTCATCCCTGGACTATGGGTCCATAGCAGTAGCTAGATAGTTGTATTCTCCAATTTGTGACTCATGTTTAGATCTTGTGAGCTGCCTATCATGATCAAGATCATCTTTATGTAATGCTACATGTTGTATTTGCTAGGATCCAACGAATATTAAATACTATGCTTAGATCGATTATATAGTTGTCATATGTTATTTGTGATCTTGCATGCTCTCCGTTGCTAGTAGATACTCTGGCCAAGTAAATGCTTGTGACTCCAAGAGGGAGTATTTATTCCCGATAGTGGGTTCATGCCTCTAGTTTTCTAGAAGAGTGACAATAACTTCTAAGATTGTAGATGTGTTTGCTACTAGGGAGAAAACAACAATGTTTTATCCAAGGATAATTCTATTATTTACTTTACACACATTTCTTAATGCGATAATCTGTTGCTTGCAACTTAATACTGGAAGGGGTTCGGACGATAACCGGAAGGTGGATTATTAGTCATAGACGCAGTTGGATTACGGTCTATGTATTATGTTGTAATGCCCAAACAAATCTCATAGTAATCATCTTGTCATGTATGATCTTTATTCTGTCAATTGCCCAGCTGTAATTTGTTCACCCAGCATGTTATTTATCTTTATGGAGAGACACCTCTAGAGAACTGTGGACCCCGGTCCTTTCTTTTACACTAATACAATCATCATGTTCTGTTTACTCACCATACTTGATCCTAACCTCCCTTTGAATGGCTTGGTACTGCATCAAAATGCTTCGTGTGTCATCAGGTATATCGCTGAGGAGGACCCACAAGGAAGCCAAGCCATCAAGGGAGGAGAAGAACGAAGAAAAGGGAAGCTGGAGCAAACCGGCGCCAGGACCGGCAGCACCGGGCCAAACGCCAGAACCAAACCGGTTCGCCGGTTCCAAATCGGAATAGCCAGAACGGCTTCGAGTAGCCAGTTCCGGTTAATCTAGAACCCGAACCGGCGCTGGCGCCGGAACGTCGAAGCCATTCCGGCGCACGCGCCGGCACCGCCGATTTTCCATCGAAAATCGTCGAATCTTATCTATCTCCAACTATTTGCCGTGTAACGTGCATGCCTCTACTGCACCTCCACGCCCCCTCCCACGTCTTCGCTGTGGGATCATTGGCCTGCGTCGGCAACGTTCGCTCCCCCTCCTCCTGCTCAACTTGTATACCGCATGCCACCGCCGGTGCCCAACTGGCCATGGAGACGCCGAAACTCATCGACCTGACCAAGAACAATGACGACGAGAAGTAGCTGTCGGTTCATAAGCTAGGGTTTGGACGCCTTGGATGCATGTTTTAACTTTTCTTGTGTTTTTTCCTTTTTCAATCTATGTAAATTATGTTGTTTTATCAATGAAAAGTAAAAGAAAATGCGTCGGATCACTGGGCTACCCACCAAACTAACAAACTGAACTGGATTTTCGTATCTGTGATCCGATTCAAACGGACTATAACCGACACCCGGGTCGTTAGAGCATCTCTAACAGAGCCCGTAAAGTGGGCAAAACCGAATAATAACCACCGATTTACGGGTTCAGTTCAGAAAATGGCGCAGATCAGTCACCGTAAACGAGCCAAAACCGAAAAAAAGTTTTCAGGCCGAGACCGAAAACCCAACTCGGCCTGCATTTGTAGGGGCCGAAAGAGCGAACTGAACACGAAACTATACTCGCGGCGCGCTGAAATTTCACTTCGAGCTAAATGCTTCCGCCGGTACTGTCGCTGGAATCCAACTAAATTCGCCGGAATCCAACCAAATTCCGGCGAGCTCGCGACGGTATAGGATGGCGCGGGGCAAGGCGAGCTCCCAGCGGCGTGGAGTGGCGCTGGACGGGCGAGCTCGTGGACGGCGTGAGCTCGCGCGGGGTGGGGCGGGATGAGCTCGCTGCGGGGCAGCTCGGGGCGGAGCGGGCGTGGCCAGCTCGGGGCGGCGCGGGCAGGGCCAGCGGGTCGGGGATGAGGCGAGGCGGAGCCAGGGCGGGACGGGGCGGCGCGGGCGAGGTTGGGGCGAGGCCGGCACGGGGCGGAGCTGGGGCGACGCGGCGCGGCGGTGGCCGGGGCGGGCGTGGCCGGGGCCGGGCGGCGCGCCGCGGGCGGGGGTGGAACGGGCGGAGCCGGGGTAGTGCGTGCGTCGCCGGGGCGGAGCCGGGCGGGGGCGAAGCGGGCGGAGCGGGCGGAGCTGGGAGCGGGGAGGCGCGCCGCGGGCGGGGCCGGGGTAGGGGCGGGCGGAGCCGGAGTGGGGCTGCCGGCATGGAGCTTGGCCACAGGATGAGTGGATGGAGCAAGGAAGAAGACGAAGGGAGGAGGAAAGGAAAAAAGGCCCTGACCCTGTGGGTCCAGTGGAATAATTAGGAATATGCTTTTTTACAGATTTTTTTTACGGGTTCTGATCTGCGCCGGCTTTTTTTCGATCCGTAAACGCGAGTTCTGACCTGAACTCACGTTTTACGGTTCATATTTTTACGGGCTCCGCTAGAAATGCTCTTAGTATTGTAGCTGGGCGACCAAATACAAGACAGTAATGATATGTGTACCATTTAGCGGAAGCCGTCAGATGCACTTTCAATGGACGGTTGAGGTGCTTTCAAGCCCTGGATAAGAATAACACGAGGAGCATCTGATCTGATCTGATCTGATCTGAAACTTCCTTCAGAAAAACAGGGGAGCATCTGATCTGATTTGTAGTACAAATCAAATCAGGCAAACCTACGCGCCAGGCCTCAACTACACTACACATGCGGTGATCCACCTCCACCAAACTTGTACTCCGTCTAGACCGCCAACTTCAACAAGATCCACTACGTGAGAGCTCCAAATTAACAAGTGAAACAACAGCAGCGACCGAGTGTTCTACGGTACTCTATGCAGTATCCTCTCGGCGTACACCGCGGCCTCGATGATGGACGTGATCTCGTCGGCGACGTCAGTCGCGTTGCAATTATTCCCCTCGAACGTCCTGAATACGGCCTCCTCGCTGCCGCCCGCCTCCACCACCACCGCCGCGGTCCTCACCGCGGCCACGCAGTCCAGCAGGCTCTGGTTGCACCACATGTTGAGGTAGTCGTCTGCAAAAGTCCAAGCACGCATATGCATGTACGAGCTGTCAGGAAACTTGATGTCGAATACGCGGTCAAATACGCGGGTGAGTATATATATACGTACTGTCGGTGGCATTGACGCAGGCGTCGTGGAGCATGCAGCAGGCGTCGAGGGCGTCGCAGGGAGGCTCGCTGGGGCACCCGGTGTACGACACGCCGCAGTACTTGCCGTACCGCATCAACGGAGCCTCTGAATACATACATATACATACATTTGTGTGGTTATTATACGCGCGTGTTGATCAATCACGAAACGGGATATCTATCTACAGTACGATCTAACGTACCGATAGTACCGGAGCAGTATGCAGACTCGCAGGTTCGGCTGCACTGCTACGTGAACGAGCAAATCAGACAGAAAGTTGATATGAATTGATATTCAACAAGCTGGTAATAAGAGAACATCAATGGAAATCTGGCTTGCGGTCTCAAATCAAGATGAATTGCGTGCGCGAGATTGTAGGACGTGTACCGAGGAGGAGGAGTCGCCGGCGCTGGACGGCGGCGACGCGCCGAAGATGCCGAGGGCCAGCGAGCGGTAGCCGGCAGCGAGCAGGATGGCAAGAGGGAGGAGACGACCGACGTGCATCTTCAGAGTGTATGGTTTGAGCAGAAGAGGTATAACAGCAATAAGCTAGCTAGCTCTAACTTAATTTAGTTCGATTTAGTAGTCCATGCATACATAATCGCTGGTTTTTGAAGCTTTCAACGAAGCAAATAATGTTAGTTATAGCTTGGTGGCAGTTTGGCGGCACCGTTGGGAATTAGGAGGGGTTAGTTCAAGTGTTCGACAGTGACTTCACAAAGCTAGGAGCATCTTCACTTGTCCTCTCCATATGGGCGTTGGGATCCCAACCGTGCCCCCATACCAAAAAAATTAAACTGTTGAAACTTTAATAGAAAACACAAATTCACAAATTCATATATAGTTCGGCCATAGTAGGCCATTGTTTGCACAAAACTAAAGAAAACATAGAAACTTAAAATAAAAAAACTAAATCTAATAGCCCCCACGGCCGAGACCTAGGCAGCGGTAAATCGCTGCCACGCAGTCCTCCTCCTTGTCGTTGTTGGGCTCCTGCTTCAGCGGCGGGAGGAAGGAGCTGCAACCCTGGCCAGGGTCCCCATGCGTGCGACGATTTTGCGGCATGCTCGACGGGCCGACGTCGTCATCGTCATTGAGGTTGATGTAGAGGCCGAGGCGCTCGAGCCGCTCGGCCTCCAAGCGGCAGTGCTCCTCCACACCCTTCTCAGCGTGACGGAGGCCCGGGATTCCTCGAGGTCGTCCTTCGCCTTGAGTCCAAATGGTGCCGCCTTATACTCTGGCAGCGGCGTCCACTCCCGCTTGACAGGCTGGAGCTGCCCGCAGGGTGGAGAAGGAGCATGGTGGATGACGACGCCACCACAACTATTGTGGTGCCTGCGAGGAGGCGCCTCATCGGGCTTGTCCTTCAACGTCGCCAAGTAGCGTGGTGACGGCATGCCGTAGGGCGAGTACCTGGCCAGAGACGACGAGGAGCGCGACAACGATGAGCGCGAGGAGGACGACGATGTCGTCGTGCAATGTAACATCCTAAAAACTGTGCATTTTCAAATTCATGCATTGCATCATATCAGCATATCAAAGTTTCAGTTTTAGAAAAGGTTTTACCTGTTCTTACATAAAAATGATTTAAATTGCTTGTTTTGCTCTTTGTTGATTAAATCTATATGCATACTATTTTTATCCTAGTGCTTTACTGGATTGGGGCTGTGCCCATTATGTTCAGATACAGTACTGAAAGTATTTACAAATTTTCGTATTTTTATTTTGCGTCAGTTTTACAAACTGTAGTTAATTCAGTAATTTCAGAAAAGAAAACAGAGAAGAAAAAGAAAGAAAGAAAAAAAATGAAACGAACCCGCCGGCCGGCCAGGCCAAACGGCCCAGCCAACCCGCGCGAGACCAGCACAGCAGCGAAGCACGGGGCTTTTCTCATCTCGTTCTCTTTTCTTTTTTATCCTGGCGCGGGTCCCACCAAAGCATCTCCAACCTTCAGACTATAGCTTCGTATCTGAAACAAACTCTGTTCCAAAACCAAGCCGGAGGAATCTCCCGGTTCTGTTCGATTTCGTGTTCCCTTTACCACGAAAAATCCCTCTATAAATACTCCATGATCTCCTCCGTTTTTGCTCCCTAAAATCCCCAATTTTTGCGCCGTCAGGCTGCGCGAATTTCTCGCCGAAGTACGGCGAATTTCTCGCCGGAGTACGCCCGCCACCAAGTTCGAAGGAGGTTCCAGGAACCTCGCCCTTCCCTTCTCTGTCCAAGATTCATAGATCAATCTACCGCATCTTTTTAACTTTTTCCCACCAGCAGAACCACAAGAACACGCACACACGAGACCGTCGGAGCTTCACCGGAGACGGAGTAATTCAGCCAGGAACCACCGCTGATCGGAACTAGCAGATCGCTGAAGAGTACGTGAACGAAATCATCCCGTGAAGCCGCACCTCGCCGTCACCTGCAGAGTCGGAGGCAACAGCACCGCGTCCGTCTCCTTCGTCGTCCTCCACCACACCCCAGCCTATCATGCCTCACCACGTTTCTTTAATTTTTCTTCCCTCCAGCATGCACTGATCACCGATCAGCTTGGTAGATGGCTAGCTCAATAACTGAACCTTACTGTCTCGTTTCCAAATCGATCGATCGTGCAGATGGTGCTAGCTCTTTCACCCATAAACACTTTGAAAATTCATAACAAATAATCTATAGCTCCGTTTTAGATGATTCCTTTTGCATTGAGTTCGTAATTGAATTCTCTGTAACTTTCGTGTAGAAAGTTTCTCCATCCGAGAAACTTATTCTGACAACTTTTTGGACAAAAATTATAAAAGTCCGCAAAATGTTTAATCTTGTAAAAATCATATATATATTTTCGTAACTCGGAATTGAACAAATAATATATCGTTGGATTCAGAAAAATGAGAGGAACATTTAGGTACTGTTAGTTTGTAATTTTACGGAACTTGCGAATTTTCCAATTTAAAATAGTGTATATAGTATTTTTAGTATATTTTAAATTCTGTAAAATATTTTAATATGAATCCAACGCCAAATTGTAGATACTTAAATTGCCTATCCACCAGTATGCCTGCAAGAGATATTAAAAACTATTTTATACATATATATTTTGTTCATGGTTAAATGGCTATTTGAAACCTTTACTGCATAAAGTAATTGCTTATAAAAAATGTTTGATATCAAATTTCTTTCCAGAGCAAGCATGCATAATTTCATTATGTGTTTTACCTGTTTGCGTTGTTTGGTGTTTGATTGTGAATTACTTTGCTTGCGTTAGATTTCCCGGATTGCAACGAGTGCGATTGCGACGACTGTCTGAACACCGACCAAGGCAAGTGTCACAAACTCATTATCCTACTGTTTTCTATGCATTGGTAGTTGTTTTATGTGCATAATGATTTCAAATTGCTGGCCCTGGGATATTATCAAAGTGGAGAGATTGCGAGAGATAAATGTTTTATTCTCTTAATGAAACAACCATGTCAAATTAATACACCCCTGGGTGGTAATTGGTAATGCTTGGTTTATGTTGAGTGGTTGCACTGGGGTCATTTCTATGGCAGCACCGTGTGCATCACACTTGAGGTTGGCCACCCAGGAACAAAGAGATTAGCTCGGTGTCGTTGCCTAATCGACGGTACCTCGGAGGAGGGATCCTCACGAGGGGGAGAAGAAGTAGGGGCCATAGGGCGGAGTGCACACGGGACGGTGGTACGCGAGTTACCCAGCTTCGGAACACCTGCACGATGACAGGGCCTACTGCTGCTTGTCTGGAATTATCTGGGTGCTTTCGCGTTGTTACAATAAGTTGTCATTGTGCCTCTAGGGCTCCCGGGATCCGGCTTATAAAGGCGCACGGATCTAGGGTTTACATGGAGAGTCCTAGCCGGATTACAGATAGCCTAACTACGGTACAATATCTTGCCGTGCACGTCACGGATCCGCCTTCCATATACGTCGTACTGGATCCGGATCCCTCATGGGCCTCCATGGATCCGGGTTCCTCCTAATGTCGGTACGGATCCGGCTTATCGATCCTGGGCCGGACTTCTTCCTTCATGATCAACAGCAACTGGGCCGCCCGATGGGCCACATGCCTCATCACCGTCTGTGGGCCACCCGGGCTTGCCGGATCTAGGCACTGTCGATGGTACACCCATGAAGTATACCCACAACACTCGGTTTTCTTGTTTTAGTAGCTTCCAGTACAACCACATGCTATATGGGCTCTGGCTAGATTGAGTAGGTTGCGAGAACTCGACCCAATATACAGAGGGTGGTAGGTGTTGCTAGGACGGAGCGCGTCCATTGTGGTTGAGGTATTGCTTCTGAAAGGTCTTGTCCTAGTTGACATATGTCCATTTGAGCAAAATGCGCATCATGGAAGAAGAACAGACTAGGTCATGTGGGGAATGTGTACAGCCTCTCGAGAGTGTCAAATCTAAGTACTTAGCCGTGTCCCCGGTTACGGACATCTTTGAGAAATTAGAGCTTGAAACCGTTGGATAATCTCGTCAGTCGAATTTCTGAATATTAATGCACAAGGTGGATCATGGGTAGTAATTAGTCTTATTGAAATACTATGTTTTAAGAAATGTTTTGAGAGTAGGGAAAATAAAACTGGCTTTACGCAAATATGAACTCCACCTGCCAAATATCATGTAGTTATAGGCGCCAGAAAAGCCACCATATGACATCTTGCCATTTCCATTCCAAGTGTAATGACCCTTCGGGGCTGCAACGTTTTTATGTTGCAGGTTATTCTGAAGATGAGTAAGAAATACCGTAGGTTGCGAGCTTACATCCAACATGTTCGCCTGTGGAGTGATGGAGCTCTTCGTTTATTTATTTGCTGCTTGAACTATGTTATTTTTAGCTAGCCTTGAGCTATGCACTTTGTAATAATTACACCATGGATCATAGGTTGTAATAATTGATGCATTTGCTATTCTGGTTATTCATCGAACTGTGTGTGCTAGCGATTGATCCAAGGGACTAGCACAGAAAGCACAAAGATTCAATCTGTATTCAGGTTGTGTCGCTTCATGCAACCAACCTCTTGTTCTGGCCGCGCAGTGGGATGACCTGCTGAGGCGGCATGGTGAGTGGCGGGTTGTTGTCGTCCGCGATGTCGTTGAGGACCCACGCGAGGGTCCTCCCGGGGGCGCTCCACCACCGCTTTCGTCCCTCGGAGTTGTTGTTCTCCGGCGGGTCATCGTTGCCGTTGTAGGCGGCGATGCGGTCCTCGCGCTGGCGCTAGAAGAAGACCGACTAGGCGTGGTGGTTGTCGGGGTCCCAACGGGGATCGTTCCGCTCCTCCGGCGCTAGCGACCAAAAGTGTTCGTAGATGGCGCCTCTGTGCACCGCCCCCACCAACACGGGAGTAACCGGCAGTCCGCTTGCGATGAGCACCCACCCCGACGGACACCGCATGTCCGGCGAGACAGGGTAGCTGATACGTCTCCGACGTATCGATAATTTCTTATGTTCTATGCCATATTATTGATGATACCTACATGTTTTATGCACACTTTATGTCATATTCGTGCATTTTCTGGAACTAACCTATTAACAAGATGCCGAAGTGCCGCTTGTCGTTTTACGCTGTTTTTGGTTTCGAAATCCTAGTAACGAAATATTCTCGGAATTGGACGAAATCAAAGCCCGGGGCCTATTTTTCCACGAAGCTTCCGGATGTCCGAAGGAGAGACGAAGAGGGGCCACGAGGGGGCCACACCCTAGGGCGGCGCGGCCCCCCTTGGCCGCGCGGCCCCGTGGTGTGGGGCCCTCGTGCCGCCTCTTGACCTACCCTTCCGCCTACAAATAGCCTCCGTGACGAAACCCCCAAGCACCGAGAGCCACGATACGGAAAACCTTACCGAGACGCCGTCGCCGCCGATCCCATCTCGGGGGATCCAGGAGATCGCCTCCGGCACCCCGCCGGAGAGGGGAATCATCTCCCGGAGGACTCTACACCGCCATGGTCGCCTCCGGAGTGATGAGTGAGTAGTCTACCCCTGGACTATGGGTCCATAGCAGTAGCTAGATGGTTGTCTTCTCCTCATTGTGCTTCATTGTTGGATCTTGTGAGCTGCCTAACATGATCAAGATCATCTATCCGTAATTCTATATGTTGTGTTTGTCGGGATCCGATGGATAGAGAATACTATGTCATGTTAATTATCAAGTTATTATACATGTGTTGTTTATGATCTTGCATGCTCTCCGTTTCTAGTAGAGGCTCTGGCCAAGTTTTTACTTTTAACTCCAAGAGGGAGTACTTATGCTCGATAGTGGGTTCATGCCCGCATTGACACCGGGACGATGTGACGAAAGTTCTAAGGTTGTGTTGTGTTGTTGCCACTAGGGATAAAACATTGGCGCTATGTCCGAGGATGTAGTTGTTGATTACATTACGCACCATACTTAATGCAATTGTCTCGTTGTTTAGCAACTTAATACCGGAGGGGTTCGGATGATAACCTCGAAGGTGGACTTTTTAGGCATAGATGCAGCTTGGATGGCGGTCTATGTACTTTGTCGTAATGCCCAATTAAATCTCACTATACTTATCATGTCATGTATGTGCATTGTTATGCCCTCTCTATTTGTCAATTGCCCGACTGTAATTTGTTCACCCAACATGCTTTTATCTTATGGGAGAGACACCTCTAGTGAACTGTGGACCCCGGTCCATTCTTTTAATACTGAAATACAAATCTGTTGCAATACTTGTTTTACTCGTTTTCTCTGCAAACAATCATCTTCCACACAATACGGTTAATCCTTTGTTACAGCAAGCCGGTGAGATTGACAACCTCACTCGTTTCGTTGGGGCAAAGTACTTTGGTTGTGTTGTGCGGGTTCCACGTTGGCGCCGGAATCTCCGGTGTTGCGCCGCACTACATCCCGCCGCCATCAACCTTCAACGTGCTTTTTGGCTCCTCCTGGTTCGATAAACCTTGGTTTCTTTCGAGGGAAAACTTGCTGCTGTGCGCATCATACCTTCCTCTTGGGGTTGCCCAACGAACGTGTGAAATACACGCCATCAAGCATATTTTCTGGCGCCGTTGCCGGGGAGATCAAGACACGCTGCAAGGGGAGTCTCCACTTCTCAATCTCTTTACTTTGTTTTTGTCTTGCTTAGTTTTATTTACTACTTTGATTGCTGCACTAAATCAAAATACAAAAAAATTAGTTGCTAGCTTTACTTTATTTGCTATCTTGTTTGCTATATTGAAAACACAAAAAAATTAGTTTACTTGCATTTACTTTATCTAGTTTGCTTTATTTACTGGTTGCTAAAATGGCCAACGCTGAAAATACTAAGTTGTGTGACTTCACAACCACAAATAATAATGATTTCTTATGCACACCTATTGCTCCACCTGCTACTACAGCAGAATTCTTTGAAATTAAACCCGCTTTACTTGAATCTTGTTATGAAAGATCAATTTTCCGGAATTAGTTCGATGATGCTTGCTGCCCATCTCAATAATTTTGTTGAACTATGTGAAATGCAAAAATATAAAGATGTAGATGGTGACATTATAAAATTAAAATTGTTCCCTTTCTCATTAAGAGGAAGAGCTAAAGATTGGTTGCTATCTCTGCCTAAGAATAGTATTGATTCATGGACTTAATGCAAGGATGCTTTTATTGGTAGATATTATCCCCCTGCTAAAATTATATCTTTGAGGAGTAGCATAATGAATTTCAAACAATTAGATACTGAACATGTTGCTCAAGCTTGGGAAAGAATGAAATCTCTGGTTAAAAATTGCCCAACCCATGGACTGACTACTTGGATGATCATCCAAACCTTCTATGCAGGACTAAATTTTTCTTCACGGAATTTATTGGATTCAACTGCTGGAGGTACCTTTATGTCCATCACTCTTGGTGAAGCAACAAGGCTTCTTGATAATATGATGATCAACTACTCTGAATGGCACACGGAAAGAGCTCCACAAGGTAAGAAGGTAAATTCTGTTGAAGAATCCTCTTCCTTGAATGATAAGGTTGAAGTACCACCCTTCGATAATACTTGATATACGCTTTCTGCGCCTAGCTGAAAGGCGTTAAAGAAAAGCGCTTATGGGAGACAACCCATGTTTTTACTCCAGTATTTTTGTTTTATATTTGTGTCTTGGAAGTTGTTTACTACTGTAGCAACCTCTCCTTATCTTAGTTTTGTGTTTTGTTGTACCAAGTAAAGTCTTTGATAGAAAAGTAAGTACTAGATTTGGATTACTGCGCAGAAACAGATTTCTTTGCTGTCACGAATCTGGGTCTAATTCTCTGTAGGTAACTCAGAAAATTATGCCAATTTACGTGAGTGATCCTCAGATATGTACGCAACTTTCATTCAATTTGAGCATTTTCGTTTGAGCAAGTCTGGTGGCCTAATAAAATCCATCTTTACGGACTGTTCTGTTTTGACAGATTCTGTCTTTTATTTCGCATTGCCTCTTTTGCTATGTTGGATGAATTTCTTTGATCCATTAATGTCCAGTAGCTTTATGCAATGTCCAGAAGTGTTAAGAATGATTGTGTCACCACTGAACATGTGAATTTTTATTATGCACTAACCCTCTAATGAGTTGTTTCGAGTTTGGTGTGGAGGAAGTTTTCAAGGATCAAGAGAGGAGTATGATGCAATATGATTAAGGAGAGTGAAAGCTCTAAGCTTGGGGATGCCCCGGTGGTTCACCCCTGCATATATTAAGAAGACTCAAGCGTCTAAGCTTGGGGATGCCCAAGGCATCTCCTTCTTCATCGACAACATTATCAGGTTCCTCCCCTGAAACTATATTTTTATTCGGCCACATCTTATGTACTTTGCTTGGAGCGTCGGTTTGTTTTTGTTTTTTGTTTTGTTTGAATAAAATGGATCCTAGCATTCACTTTGTGGGAGAGAGACACGCTCCGCTGTTGCATATGGACAAATATGTCCTTAGGTTCTACTCATAGTATTCATGGCGAAGTTTCTCCTTCGTTAAATTGTTATATGGTTGGAATTGGAAAATGCTACATGTAGTAACTCTAAAATGTCTTGGATAATTTGATACTTGGCAATTGTTGTGCTCATGTTTAAGCTCTTGCATCATATACTTTGCACCCATTAATGAAGAAATACTTAGAGCTTGCTAATTTGGTTTGCATATTTGGTTTCTCTAGAGTCTAGATAACATCTAGTATTGAGTTTTGAACGACAAGGAAGACGGTATGGAGTCTTATAATGTTTACCATATGTCTTTTATGTGAGTTTTGCTGTACTCGTTCATCCTTGTGTTTGTTTCAAATAGCCTTGCTAGCCTAAACCTTGTATCGAGAGGGAATACTTCTCATGCATCCAAAATACTTGAGCCAACCACTATGCCATTTGTGTCCACCATACCTACCTACTACATGGTATTTATCCGCCATTCCAAAGTAAATTGCTTGAGTGCTACCTTTAAAATTCCATCATTCACCTTTGCAATATATAGCTCATGGGACAAATAGCTTAAAAACTATTGTAGTATTGAATATGTACTTATGCACTTTATCTCTTATTAAGTTGCTTGTTGAGCGGTAACCATGTTTGCGGGGACGCCATCAACTATTCTTTGTTGGATATCATGTGAGTTGATATGCATGTCCGTCTTGTCCGAAGCAAGAGAGATCTACCACCTTCATGGTTGGAGCATGCATGTTGTTAGAGAAGAACTTTGGGCCGCTAACTAAAGCCATGATTCATGGTGGAAGTTTCAGTTTGGACACATATCCTCAATCTCATATGAGAATAATAATTGTTGCCACATGCTTATGCATAAAAGAGGAGTCCATTATCTGTTGTCCTTGTTGTCCCGGTATGGATGTCTAAGTTGAGAATAATCAAAAGCGAGAAATCCAAAATGCGAGCTTTCTCCTTAGACCTTTGTACTGGCGGCATGGAGGTACCCCATTGTGACACTTGGTCAAAACATGCGCATTGCAAAGATCCGGTAGTCCAAGTTAATTAGGACAAGGTGCGGGCACTATTAGTATACTATGCATGAGACTTGCAACTTGTAAGATATAATGTACATAACTCATATGCTTTATTACTACCGTTGACAAAATTGTTTCATGTTTTCAAAATAAAAGCTCTAGCACAAATATAGCAATCGATGCTTTCCTCTTTGAAGGACCATTCTCTTTACTTTTATGTTGAGTCGGTTCACCTATCTCTCTCCACCTCAAGAAGCAAACACTTGTGTGAACCGTGCATTGATTCCTACATACTTGCATATTGTACTTGTTATATTACTCTATGTTGACTATTATCCATGAGATATACATGTTACAAGTTGAAAGCAACCGCTGAAACTTAATCTTCCTTTGTGTTGCTTCAATACCTTTACTTTGATTTATTGCTTTATGAGTTAACTCTTATGCAAGACTTATTAATACTTGTCTTGAAGTACTATTCATGAAAAGTCTTTGCTTTATGATTCACTTGTTTACTCATGTCATTACCATTGTTTTGATCGCTGCATCCACTACATATGTTTACAAATAGTATGATCAAGGTTATGATGGCATATCACTTCAGAAATTATCTTTGTTATCATTTTACCTGCTCGGGACGAGCAGAACTAAGCTTGGGGATGCTTGATACGTCTCCGACGTATGGATAATTTCTTATGTTCTATGCCATATTATTGATGATACCTACATGTTTTATGCACACTTTATGTCATATTCGTGCATTTTCTGGAACTAACCTATTAACAAGATGCCGAAGCGCCGATTCTTGTTTTCTCGCTGTTTTTGGTTTCAGAAATCCTAGTAACGAAATATTCTCGGAATTGGACGAAATCAAAGCCCGGGGGCCTATTTTTCCACGAAGCTTCCAGAAGTCCGAAGGAGAGACGAAGAGGGGCCACGAGGGGGCCACACCCTAGGGCGGCGTGCCCCCCCCCCTTGGCCGCGCGGCCCTGTGGTGTGGGGCCCTCGTGCCGCCTCTTGACCTACCCTCCCGCCTACAAATAGCCTCTGTGACGAAACCCCCAGTACCGAGAGCCACGATACGGAAAACCTTACTGAGACGCCGTCGCCGCCGATCCCATCTCGTGGGATCCAGGAGATCGCCTCCGGCACCCTGCCGGAGAGGGGAATCATCTCCCGGAGGACTCTACACCGCCATGGTCGCCTCCGGAGTGATGAGTGAGTAGTCTACCCCTGGACTATGGGTCCATAGCAGTAGCTAGATGGTTGTCTTCTCCTCATTGTGCTTCATTGTTGGATCTTGTGAGCTGCCTAACATGATCAAGATCATCTATCCGTAATTCTATATGTTGTGTTTGTCGGGATCCGATGGATAGAGAATACTATGTCATGTTAATTATCAAGTTATTATACATGTGTTGTTTATGATCTTGCATGCTCTCCGTTTCTAGTAGAGGCTCTGGCCAAGTTTTTACTTTTAACTCCAAGAGGGAGTACTTATGCTCGATAGTGGGTTCATGCCCGCATTGACACCTGGGACGATGTGATGAAAGTTATAAGGTTGTGTTGTGCTCGTTGCCACTAGGGATAAAACATTGGCGCTATGTCCGAGGATGTAGTTGTTGATTACATTACGCACCATACTTAATGCAATTGTCCGTTGTTTAGCAACTTAATACCGGAGGGGGTTCGGATGATAACCCGAAGGTGGACTTTTAGGCATAGATGCGGTTGGATGGCGGTCTATGTACTTTGTCGTAATGCCCAATTAAATCTCACTATACTTATCATGTCATGTATGTGCATTGTTATGCCCTCTCTATTTGTCAATTGCCCGACCGTAATTTGTTCACCCAACATGCTTTTATCTTATGGGAGAGACACCTCTAGTGAACTGTGGACCCCGGTCCATTCTTTTAATACTGAAATACAAATCTCGTTGCAATACTTGTTTTATTGTTTTCTCTGCAAACAATCATCTTCCACACAATACGGTTAATCCTTTGTTACGAGCAAGCCGGTGAGATTGACAACCTCACTGTTTCGTTGGGGCAAAGTACTTTGGTTGTGTTGTGCGGGTTCCACGTTGGCGCCGGAATCTCCGGTGTTGCGTCGCACTACATCCCGCCGCCATCAACCTTCAACGTGCTTCTTGGCTCCTCCTGGTTCGATAAACCTTGGTTTCTTTCTGAGGGAAAACTTGCTGCTGTGCGCATCATACCTTCCTCTTGGGGTTGCCCAACGAACGTGTGAAATACACGCCATCGGTAGCCTACGCTCCGTAGGGCGCACGCCTCCTCGACGAGAAATGATAGGGCAAAATGTCCGATCTCTCGATGAGATGATGATAGCTTCGATTTGTTGGTGGAGTTCGTGCTTGATGATCCGACTACACGTGCAAAGCTCGTGCGCCAATGCAATCTCTAGGACAATGTTCGGGAGTTACTGATCTTGCGGATGCACAATCAGCCTAACCAGCGAGGGTCTTAATTCCTAACTGAAATCGAGAACAAGTAAGAACAAATGATGCAATCAGAATATTGCGGATGTATGATGTAAGCTTTATTGAATAAGGTGGGATTCCGAATAGTCGGTCTTGTTCTGGGCGTTGGCCTAAAAAAAATTACATGAGAATTGCAGCAATGGCTAAATTTTATTCTAATCAAAATCCGAGTCTAAACGTGACGGCTATGGGAGTATTTAAAGGAGGAAAATGTGGGGTTTCGGCCAGCCATACGTGTGGTGGCCGAACCAAACCATAGAAGGCCTTTCCCCCTCCAATACGGACTCTAAAAAGTGTCTGACTTAATTCCTGCAAAAATGACATGGGTCTGGCCCAAAACTAAAGGTGACGCAGCACCATTTTATGCTATGGACGAAATTATGAAGTGTAATCTTGTATATTTCATGCAAGTCTTCAATCATCATTATGGTGGCTTCAAATTTCTGAAATCTCCACTTGGGGCGTCCACTTCAATCCTCACATGTTTGCTGCCATCTCCTCCATGTGTGATCATGCTCCAATGCTTGTCCTCCTCATCCATGCTAGGTCCATCATTCCTAAGAGTAACAAACACATCTGATTTAGGCAACATCATATTCTCATGTATGTGAGGAATAGTTCCAAGAAACGAAAGTACCTGATAGTTAAGTTGTTTGGCACGAGCTCGACTGATTGGTCCTTGTATAACAGGCTCATCTTCTTCACCAAAGTAAGGCTTCAAATCTGCAATGTTAAATATAGGACTAACCGGACCCAATTCTGCAAGAAGCTCAAGTTTATATGCATTATCATTTATTTTCTCTAACAGCTTAAAAGGACCAGCAACGCGTGGCATTAGCTTAGACTTGCGCAATGCAGGAAAATGATATTTGCGCAAATGCAACCAAACAAGATCCCCAACATCAAACACAACATGCTTTCTTCCTATATCCCCAACAATTTTGTATTTAGCATTCATGCGTTCTATGTTGTGTTTAGTAGCTCATGCAATTTTAATATCAATTCAGCACGTTCTGTAGTATCCAAATTATTTTGCACCGAAGATGGTAAAGGTAACAAATCAATAGGTGCACGTGGAACAAAACCATACACAATCTCAAAAGGGCACATCTTAGTGGTAGAATGCAGCGAACGATTGTAAGCAAATTCAATATGAGGTAACCATTCTTCCCACAATTTTAAGTTCTTCTTCAAAACAACCCGCAACATAGTAGACAATGTTCTATTTACTAATTCAGTTTGTCCATCAGTTTGGGGATGACATGTAGTACTGAACAACAATTTAGTCCCCAACTTAGCCCATAAACATCTCAAAAATGGCTAAGAAACTTAGTATCACGATTAGAAACAATAGTATTTGGCACACTGATGTCTACGGGTGCTTCTATTCTTGTAGACAGTGTTGGGCCTCCAAGAGCAGAGGTTTGTAGAACAGCAGCAAGTTTCCCTTAAGTGGATCACCCAAGGTTTATCGATCTCAGGAGGAAGAGGTCAAAGATATCCCTCTCATGCAACCCTGCAACCACAAAGCAAGAAGTCTCTTGTGTCCCCAACACACCTAATAGGTGCACTAGTTCGGCGAAGAGATAGTGAAATACATGTGGTATGAATGAATATGAGCAGTAGTAACGGCGTGTAGTTGATGGTGGTAATATGGTAGCAGTAGTAACGCAGCAGTAGTAACGCAGTAAAACAGTAAACAAGCAGCGATAGCAGTATTTAGGAACAAGGCCTAGGGATTAGACTTTCACTAGTGGACACTCTCAATATTAATCACATAACAGAATAGATAAATGCATACTCTACACTCTCTTGTTGGATGATGAACACATTGCGTAGGATTACACGAACCCTCAATGCCGGAGTTAACAAGCTCCACAATTCAATGTTCATATTTAAATAACCTTAGAGTGCAAGAAAGATCAACACGACTAAACCAAGTACTAACACAAGCATGCACACTCGTCACCTTCACACTATGTAGGAGGAATAGATCACATCAATACTATCATAGCAATAGTTAACTTCACAATCTACAAGAGATCATGATCATAGCATACGCCAAGTACTAACACGGATGCACACACTCGTCACCATTACACCGTGTAGGAGGAATAAAACTACTTTAATAACATTGCTAGAGTAGCACATAGATAAATTGTGATACAAAACATATTGCAATCATAAAGAGATATAAATAAGCACTTCACTACGCCATTCATAACAGTGAGTAAGTATTCTGTGAAATATAGCCTAAGAGACCCACACGGTGCACACACTATCACCTTTACACACGTGGGACAAGGAGTCTCCGGAGATCACATAAGTAAAACTCACTTGACTAGCACAATGACATCTAGATTACAAGCATCATCATATGAATCTCAATCATGTAAGGCAGCTCATGAGATTATTGTATTGAAGTACATAGGAGAGAGATGAACCACATAGCTACCGGTACAGCCCCGAGCCTCGATGGAGAACTACTCCCTCCTCATGGGAGTAGCAGCGGTGATGAAGATGGCGGTGGAGATGGCAGCGGTGTCGATGGAGAAGCCTTCCGGGGCACTTCCCCGCTCCGGCAGGGTGCCGGAACGGAGACTCCTGTCCCCCGGATCTTGGCTTCGCGATGGCGGCGGCTCCGGAAGGTTTCCGTGGGTTTCGTCCTTCGTAATAGGGTTTTCGCGACGGAGGCTTTAAATAGGCGGAAGGGCAGCCTCGGAGGGGGCTCGGGGCCACCACACCATAGGGCGGCGCGGCCCCCTCCGGCAGCGCCAGGGTGTGGTGTGGGGCCCCCAGGGCTTCCCTCTGGCGGCTCTCGGGTGTTCTGGATGGTTCCGGGAAAAATAGGAACCTGGGTCTTGATTTCGTCCGATTCCGAGAATATATTTCGTTACTAGGATTTCTGAAACCAAAAACAGCAGAAAACAGGAACTGGCACTTCGGCATCTTGTTAATAGGTTAGTTCCAGAAAATGCACGAATATGACATAAAGTGTGCATAAAACATGTAGATAACATCAATAATGTGGCATGGAACACAAGAAATTATCGATACGTCGGAGACGTATCGGCATCCCCAAGCTTAGTTCCGCTCGTCCCGAGCGGGTAAAACGATAACAAAGATAATTTCTGGAGTGACATGCCATCATAACCTTGATCATACTATTGTAAACATATGTAATGAATGCAGCGATCAAAACAATGGTAATGACATGAGTAAACAAATGAATCATAAAGCAAAGACTTTTCATGAATAGTACTTAAAGACAAGCATCAATAAGTCTTGCATAAGAGTTAACTCATAAAGCAATAAATCAAAGTAAAGGTATTGAAGCAACACAAAGGAAGATTAAGTTTCAGCGGTTGCTTTCAACTTGTAACATGTATATCTCATGGATAATTGTCAACATAGAGTAATATAACAAGTACAATATGCAAATATGTAGGAATCAATGCACAGTTCACACAAGTGTTTGCTTCTTGAGGTGGAGAGAGATAGGTGAACTGACTCAACATAAAGGTAAAAAGAATGGTCCTTCAAAGAGGAAAGCATCGATTGCTATATTTGTGCTAGAGCTTTTATTTTGAAAACATGAAACAATTTTGTCAACGGTAGTAATAAAGCATATGAGTTATGAAAATTATATCTTACAAGTTGCAAGTCTCATGCATAGTATACTAATAGTGCCCGCACCTTGTCCTAATTAGCTTGGACTACCGGATCTTTGCAATGCACATGTTTTAACCAAGTGTCACAATGGGGTACCTCCATGCCGCCTGTACAAAGTTCTAAGGAGAAAGCTCGCATTTTGGATTTCTCGCTTTTGATTATTCTCAACTTAGACATCCATACCGGGACAACATGGACAATAGATAATGGACTCCTCTTTAATGCATAAGCATGTGGCAACAATTATTATTCTCATATGAGATTGAGGATATATGTGTCCAAAACTGAAACTTCCACCATGATTCATGGCTTTAGTTAGCGGCCCAATGTTCTTCTCTAACAATATGCATGCTCCAACCATTAAGGTGGTAGATCTCTCTTACTTCAGACAAGACGGACATGCATAGCAACTCACATGATATTCAACAAGGAATAGTTGATGGCGTCCCCGAAACATGGTTATCGCACAACAAGCAACTTAATAAGAGATAAAGTGCATAAGTACATATTCAATACCACAATAGTTTTTAAGCTATTTGTCCCATGAGCTATATATTGCAAAGGTGAATGATGGAATTTTAAAGGTAGCACTCAAGCAATTTACTTTGGAATGGCGGATAAATACCATGTAGTAGGTAGGTATGGTGGACACAAATGGCATAGTGGTTGGCTCAAGGATTTTGGATGCATGAGAAGTATTCCCTCTCGATACAAGGTTTGGGCTAGCAAGGTTATTTGAAACAAACACAAGGATGAACGGTGCAGCAAAACTCACATAAAAGACATATTGTAAACATTATAAGACTCTACACCGTCTTCCTTGTTGTTCAAAACTCAATACTAGATATTATCTAGACTCTAGAGAAACCAAATATGCAAACCAAATTAGCAAGCTCTAAGTATTTCTTCATTAATGGGTGCAAAGTATATGATGCAAGAGCTTAAACATGAGCACAACAATTGCCAAGTATCAAATTATCCAAGACATTTTAGAATTACTACATGTAGTATTTTCCGTTTCCAACCATATAACAATTTAACGAAGAAGAAACTTCGCCATGAATACTATGAGTAGAGCCTAAGGACATACTTGTCCATATGCTACAGCGGAGCGTGTCTCTCTCCCATAAAGTGAATGCTAGGATCCATTTTATTCAAACAAAACAAAAAACAAAAACAAACCGACGCTCCAAGCAAAGTGCATAAGATGTGACGGAATAAAAATATAGTTTCAGGGGAGGAACCTGATAATGTTGTCGATGAAGATGGGGATGCCTTGGGCATCCCCAAGCTTAGACGCTTGAGTCTTCTTAGAATATGCAGGGGTGAACCACCGGGGCATCCCCAAGCTTAGAGCTTTCACTCTCCTTGATCATATTGTATCATACTCCTCTCTTGATCCTTGAAAACTTCCTCCACACCAAACTCGAAACAACTCATTAGAGGGTTAGTGCATAATAAAAATTCACATGTTCAGAGGTGACACAATCATTCTTAACACTTCTGGACATTGCATAAAGCTAGTGGACATTAATGGATCAAAGAAATTCATCCAACATAGCAAAAGAGGCAATGCGAAATAAAAGGCAGAATCTGTCAAAACAGAACAGTCCGTAAAGATGGATTTTATTAGGCCACCAGACTTGCTCAAATGAAAATGCCCAAATTGAATGAAAGTTGCGTACATATCTGAGGATCATGCACGTAAATTGGCTTAATTTTCTGAGCTACCTACAGGGAGGTAGACCCAGATTCGTGACAGCAAAGAAATCTGTTTCTGCGCAGTAATCCAAATCTAGTATCAACCTTTCTATCAACGACTTTACTTGGCACAACAAAACACAAAACTAAGATAAGGAGAGGTTGCTACAGTAGTAAACAACTTCCAAGACACAAATATAAAACAAAGTACTGTAGCAAAATAACACATGGGTTATCTCCCAAGAAGTTCTTTCTTTATAGCCGTTAAGATGGGCTCAGTAGCTTTAATGATGCACTCGCAAGAAATAGTAGTTGAAGCAAAAGAGAGCATCAAAAGGCAAATTCAAAACACATTTAAGTCTAACATGCTTCCTATGCATAGGAATCTTGTAAATAAACAAGTTCAAGAAGCATAATGCAACAAGCATAGAAAAACTAGACAAGCTCAACTTCAAGATTTTAAGCATATAGAGAGGTGTTTTAGTAACATGAAAATTTCTACCACCATATTTTCCTCTCTCATAATAACTTTCAGTAGTGTCATGAGAAAACTCAACAATATAACCATCACATAAAGCTTTCTTATCATGAGTCTCATGCATAAAATTATTACTCTCCACATAAGCATAATCAATTTTATTAGTAATAGCGGGAGCAAATTCAACAAAGTAGCTATCATTATTATTCTCTTCAAGTGTAGGAGGCATAGTATAATCACAATAAAATTTACTCTCCATAGTAGGTTGTACCAAAAGACCACTATTATAATCATCATAAATAGGAGGCAAAGTATCATCAAAGAAAATTTTCTCCTCAATGCTTGGGGGACTAAAAAGATCATGAAAACCAGCTTCCCCAAGCTTAGAACTTTCTACATTATTATCAACAATGGTGTTCAAAGCGTTCATACTAATATTACTACCAAGCATGCAAATAAGATTCCATAGGTTTTTTAATTTTCGCATCAAACAATCCATGTTTTAAATCAGGAAATAGAATAAGAAGCTCATTGTTGTCCATTATGCCAAACTAGTGTAAACAAGAAACAAAAAGATGCAATTGCAGGATCTAAAGGAAATAGCTTCGAGCACAAACACAATGGCGCCGTAAAAGTACTATTACCCGGAACCGGAGTATGAGTGCCTTTTTACCTTTCCTCCCCGACAACGGCGCCGTGAAAAGTGCTTGATGTCTACGGGTGCTTCTATTCTTGTAGACAAGTGTTGGGCCTCCAAGAGCGAGAGGTTTGTAGAACAGCAGCAAGTTTCCCTTAAGTGGATCATCCAAGGTTTATCGATCTCAGGGAGGAAGAGGTCAAAGATATCCCTCTCATGCAACCCTGCAACCACAAAGCAAGAAGTCTCTTGTGTCCCCAACACACCTAATAGGTGCACTAGTTCGGCGAAGAGATAGTGAAATACAGGTGGTATGAATGAATATGCGCAGTAGTAACGGCGTGTAGTTGATGGTGGTAATATGGTAGCAGTAGTAACGTAGCAGTAGTAACGCAGTAAAACAGTAAACAAGCAGCGATAGCAGTATTTAGGAACAAGGCCTAGGGATTAGACTTTCACTAGTGGACACTCTCAACATTAATCACATAACAGAATAGATAAATGCATACTCTACACTCTCTTGTTGGATGATGAACACATTGCGTAGGATTACACGAACCCTCAATGCCGGAGTTAACAAGCTCCACAATTCAATGTTCATATTTAAATAACCTTAGAGTGCAAGAAAGATCAACACGACTAAACCAAGTACTAACACAAGCATGCACACTCGTCACCTTCACACTATGTAGGAGGAATAGATCACATCAATACTATCATAGCAATAGTTAACTTCACAATCTACAAGAGATTATGATCATAGCATACGCCAAGTACTAACACAGATGCACACACTGTCGCCATTACACCGTGTAGGAGGAATAAAACTACTTTAATAACATTGCTAGAGTAGCACATAGATAAATTGTGATACAAAACACATTGCAATCATAAAGAGATATAAATAAGCACTTCACTACGCCATTCCTAACAGTGAGTAAGTATTCTGTGAAATATAGCCTAAGAGACCCACACGGTGCACACACTGTAACCTTTACACACGTGGGACAAGGAGTCTCCGGAGATCACATAAGTAAAACTCACTTGACTAGCACAATGACATCTAGATTACAAGCATCATCATATGAATCTCAATCATGTAAGGCAGCTCATGAGATTATTGTATTGAAGTACATAGGAGAGAGATGAACCACATAGCTACCGGTACAGCCCCGAGCCTCGATGGAGAACTACTCCCTCCTCATGGGAGCAGCAGCGGTGATGAAGATGGCGGTGGAGATGGCAGCGGTGTCGATGGAGAAGCCTTCCGGGGCACTTCCCCGCTCCGGCAGGGTGCCGGAACAGAGACTCCTGTCCCCCGGATCTTGGCTTCGCGATGGCGGCGGCTCGGAAGGTTTCGTGGGTTTCGTCCTTCGTAATAGGGTTTTCGCGACGGAGGCTTTAAATAGGCGGAAGGGCAGCCTCGGAGGGGGCTCGGGGCCACCACACCATAGGGCGGCGCGGCCCCCTCCGGCCGCGCTGTGGTGTGGGGCCCCAGGGCTTCCTCCGGCGGCTCTCGGGTGTTCTGGATGGTTCCGGGAAAAATAGGAACCCGGGTCTTGATTTCGTCCGATTCCGAGAATATTTCGTTACTAGGATTTCTGAAACCAAAAACAGCAGAAAACAGGAACCGGCACTTCGGCATCTTGTTAATAGGTTAGTTCCAGAAAATGCACGAATATGACATAAAGTGTGCATAAAACATGTAGATAACATCAATAATGTGGCATGGAACACAAGAAATTATCGATACGTCGGAGACGTATCACACACCATGTAAACGAACAATTTCACAAAAGAACAAATCAGCAACATGTGTAGCATCATCAGTCTTGTGACATAGAATAAAGTGTGTCATCTTAGAAAACCGATCCACAACAACAAAAATACTATCCCTCCCCTTCTGTGTACGAGGCAATCCCAAAACGAAATCCATAGAAATATCCTCCCAAGGTACACTAGGAACAGGAAGAGGCATATATAAACCATGTGGATTAAGTCGAGATTTAGCATTTTGACATGTAGTGCAGCGTGCCACAAATCTCTCAACATCTCGACGCATACGTGGCCAAAAGAAGTGTGCAGCAAGGACATCCTCCGTCTTCTTGACACCAAAGTGACCCATCAATCCTCCTCCATGCGCCTCCTGCAACAACAAAAGACAAACTGAACTATCTGGGATTCATAGCTTGTTAGCACGGAACACAAATCCATTATTGCGGACGAATTTGTTCCATGTTCTACCATCTCTACAATTCAGCAACACATCTTTAAAATCAACATCATGCAAGTATTGTTCCTTTATAGTTTCCAATCCAAAAATCTTGTAGTCAAGTTGAGATAGCATAGTATAACGGCATGACAAAGCATCAACAATAACATTATATTTACCCTTTTTGTGTTTGATAACATAAGGAAAAGACTCAATAGATTCAACCCACTTTGCATGGCGACGATTCAACTTAGCTTGACTACGAATATGCTTCAAAGATTCATGATCAGAATGTATAACAAATTCTATAGGCCATAAATAATGTTGCCAAGTTTCTATCATAAGTAGAATAGTTCAGACTAGGCCCACTTAATTTCTCACTAAATTATGCAACAGGTTAATTTGCCCTCTTGTAATAACACACCTCCCAAACCAATTCTACTAGCATCACATTGAAGCTCAAAAGTCTTATTGAAATCGGGAAATTGGAGAAATGGAGCATGTGTTAACTTATCTTTCAATATCATGAAGGCTTCTTGTTGTGCATTGGCCCACACAAAGGGCACATGCTTCTTTGTAAGCTCATTCAGCGGCGCAGCAATGGATCCAAAATCTTTCACAAAGCGCCTATAGAAACCAGCGAGGCCAAGAAAACTACTCACTTGTGTGACCGTCTTGGGTTGCGGCCAACTCTCAATTGCCTCAATCTTTGCTAGATCAACTTCAATACCCTGCGTAATAACAACATAGCCAAGAAACGCAACTTGATTGGTGCAAAAGGTGTACTTCTGAAGATTATAATACAAACGTGCATCACGTAAAGCATTGAAAACAACACGTAAATGATCCAAATGATCCTTCAAAGATTTGCTATAAATCAGAATATCATCAAAGTATACCACCACAAAACGTCCAATAAAAGTAGGTAAAACTTTGTTCATCAGTCTCATGAAAGTACTAGGTGCATTAGTTAAACCAAAAGGCATTACTAACCACTCATATAAACTAAACTTAGTTTTAAACGATGTTTTCCATTCATCTCCTAATTGCATACGAATCTGGTGGTAACCACTACGCAAATTAACTTTAGAGAACATAATAGAACCACTCAATTCATCCAGCATATCATCCAAACGTGGTATAGGGTGACGTTATCGAATGATAATATTATTAATAGCTCTACAATCAGTACACATGCGCAAAGAACCATCTTTCTTAGGTACCAAAATAATAGGAACAACACATGGACTAAGAGACTCACGAATGTAACCTTTATCTTGTAGAACCTGAATTTGTCGCTGAATCTCTTTGTTCTCTTCAGGATTAGTACGATATGGCGCACGGTTGGGCAGCGAAGCTCCTGGAATCAAGTCAATCTGGTGTTCTATACCACGAATAGGTGGTACTCCAGGTGGAACATCTTGTGGGAACACATCAATGAATTCCTGTAAAAGGTTAGCAACCGCATGTGCCAAAGAAGGAAGCATATCCTCAAATGAAAACAGAAATTCTTTGCAAATAATAGCATAGCATTGAGTAGTGTACACATCAAGTTCAGCAATATCAGATTTGCTAGTAACACTAGTAGGAAATGCCTTATTGTCGGCGCACCTAATATGGCTACTGCCGGCGCACCAGAGCCCGCCGGTGCGAACGGGCCGGTGATAACTGGCTACTGCCGGCGCACCATCGTGTGCGCCGGCGGTAGGTCAGCTACTGTCGGCGCACCAGCCATGCTTCGTCGGCAAATGCCTAGTTCCACTGGCGCACGTGCCGATGTGCCGGCAGTAGGGCTGCCAGCACTGGCGCATGCCATGTGCGCCGGCAGTAGGGCATTGAGGTGCGCCGGCAGTACTATTCGAAAATACAATGTTTATAGCTTTTTTCCAGCGTATTACAATGCATATTTGCATATTTATACAACAATATATATTTACAACGCAGTTCATATTTATACAGCAGTACATGCAGTATGAGAAGCACATAGAGAGCCAAGTCTCATTTCGGTATCAATACACAAATACGCAAGTCTCGTTTCAAAATGTTGATTCATACAACACATGTGCATATGCAACACCGAATGATGAAGTTTCACAAAGTTAAAAGTCTCGGTACATAGTCGTCACAAGTGTCATCATACACCTCACAATGTAGCTACTAACCTAAACTACAATCACATAGAACATGACCATGGTCACGATGAGCATCATCACGAAGGCCATGGTCTTCATCCGGTTCCTCCTCATGTCCCTCATCTCTCCCGCTAGATAACGCGCATATCTTCCTTCCGCCTCCACCCTAGTGGGGTATCCCTTGTAGCTGTTGCCGCTAAAGCGGTGCACCTGTCTCCGACAGTCCTCCCAGTCGTCGTAGACTCCAGGAACCCTCCCCTTGTACACGACATATGTCGTCGGCATCTCCATGCACAAGGCAAATAAAACATCAGTACCAATCAATTAACAAGTGCCAACTCAAATAAGAGACAAAGAGACAAGTAGTATGAACTAAATAGCATGTGCCTTGAACTTTGTTGGTCGAAATAAATATTAACATTCAGGGATGGGGTCAGCGAAGCCAAGTAGGATGCACAAGAGATTGATATTTGTGCCATCACACCAGGTTCACAGGCCCCACCCCAGAGTGTACAAGTGACCAAACATTCTAATCATCGGCTAACTCAATTAAGAAGTGCCAACTCAAATAAAAGACAAGTAGTACGAAGTAAATAGCATGTGCCTCATACTTTGTCGATCGAAACAAATATTAACATCCAGGGAAGGAGTCAGTGAGGCTAGGTAGGATGCACAATAGATTGATATTTGTGGCCATCACACAAAGGCTCACTGGCTCCACCCCCGAGTGTACGAGTGACCGAACATTCTAATCATCGGCGAACTCAAAATACGAGGCAAGTAAGGATTGAGTAAATGCAAATAATGATTAAGGGACACACGTGATAATCTTGAAATATATAGCAAAGTAAATGAAACTATAGACACAAGTTCACATGCACATCCATACAAACTAAATAAAAGCGACAAGTTGATTGGGCCGGAATATATAGCAATTATTACAGTACGGAAGTTCATGGACATATCGTTCAAGCTTTAGCAAAAGAGTTCCCGTCGTAGGATCAGGTTATAGGCCTAGGGGGGAATGGATGACAACTCATCAGCGAGTTGAACGGCATGTCATCACGCGACATCTGCAAGCGGAGATCTATCTCGTCATTAGGTGGTAGACCGTAGCCGTAGAAGAACTCGCCAGACCTATTGTAGACATCCTCCAGGATTATCGTGCAAATCAACTGCTGGATGCGACGCCAGTTTTTTCTCAGCTCTCTATCAGGGACATCCGCCATGTTTGCAAACCTGTTTCTGAGAGTCTCTGGCAGCAACATGTCATCTGTGTTCTTTATGTACTCCTGCATCTGAAGGATGGCGTACCACGCGTCCATCCCATTGTCTTCCTTCGACTGCCTGAGGCAGGCGAAGTTGGTTGTGTGGGTTAAGACCAAGCCTCCTCGGGATTTCCTCTCTACTTTAAGGGGCCTGCCTTGGAGGCGAAGCCGGTGAGAGCATCATTGAGAACGGCCTTGATGTGGGTGTAGTCTTTCTTGTCGTCCCTACCCGAGTCGAGATAGATTGCATGCAAGTGTTGCGGGTGCACGACGATGAGGGTGCAGAACTTGTCTCTGCGGAAAACACACGGATTAACCTTTGCAAATGCAAATGGAGATATAGGATAGAATGGTGATGGGGACTAGCGAGTGATTACTTACTCGGGGAAGTAAGGGATGAGAATGCCGCTCTTTTTAATGTTCGCCAGCATGAAATCCTCAACCTGCTAGGTGGCAATCGCCCGATCCCCAGTGTTTCAGATGATGCTCTCCCGCATATAGAAGGGGTCCATTATCGCGATGATCGGCGTCCCCTCCTTAACGATCTGGGAAGACAAGCTAAGAGAAACTAGGCGAACCACAGTAAAGTGGAGCATTTGCATGCGAAAGACGCTGAAGATGTCATTGAACCGGATGAAGCACAAGTCCGCGGGGTACTTCTCGACAAAGTTCATGCCAGTTGGCACCTTCGCCACAAAGAGAGGGTAACCAGGATCTTTTGATTTGAGAAGTTGCTTCTCCAGATACATGACAGTGTCATGCAAGCTCCTCATATCCCTGGTGAGTACGGCGAGGACATGCTCCGGCAGCATCGGTTCACCCAAGTGATGCAGATGTCGCCAATTGTTTGGCAACTTGTCAAGGTGTCGGACCGTGTCCTTGGATTTGGCCGCCTCCTTGGCTTTGGCGTCCTTCTTATTTGGCCTCTTCCTCTTCTCGGGTTGTACTGCACCATTCATCGCCGTCCGTCTGGCTGCTTAATCCTTTTGCGCTTCTGACCGCCGTCCGTCTCCTCCTCCGACTGTCCTTCTTGGGTCGCCGGGATCTGAAGCTCTTCCCTGATGCCCAAAACTTTCAGGTCGTGTCTTGCTTTCGTCCCATCTTTGGTCCGGTCCGGCATGTTGAGAAGAGTGCCGAGCAAGCTCTCGCACACGTTCTTTGTGATATGCATGACATCAAGGTAGTGAGGTGTATCGAGAATTTTCCAGTATGGCAAGTCCCAACACACGGACCTCCTTTTCCATACACCAATGAGCGGCGTCGTTGCCTTTTTCTTCTTCTCTCCGGACTTTTGACGAATCTTTCCCGTCGCAGGGCACTCCTTCCAACCTTTCAGTAATGTATTGCTGTCCACAACTGGCGCGTGGTTGACGAGGGAGGAAATCCCTGTGTAGAAGCTTTTCGTTCCCCGGCAACGGCGCCAGAAAATAGCTTGATGTCTACGGGAGCTTCTATTCTTGTAGACAGTGTTGGGCCTCCAAGAGCAGAGGTTTGTAGAACAGCAGCAAGTTTCCCTTAAGTGGATCATCCAAGGTTTATCGAACTCAGGGAGGAAGAGGTCAAAGATATCCCTCTCATGCAACCCTGCAACCACAAAGCAAGAAGTCTCTTGTGTCCCCAACACACCTAATAGGTGCACTAGTTCGGCGAAGAGATAGTGAAATACAGGTGGTATGAATGAATATGAGCAGTAGTAATGGCGCCAGAAAATAGCTTGCTGGCGTGTGGTTGATGGTGGTAATATGGTAGCAGTAGTAACGCAGTAAAACAGTAAACAAGCAGCGATAGCAGTATTTAGGAACAAGGCCTAGGGAATAGACTTTCACTAGTGGACACTCTCAACTTTGATCACATAACAAAATAGATAAATGCATACTCTACACTCTTGTTGGATGATGAACACATTGCGTAGGATTACACGAACCCTCAATGCCGGAGTTAACAAGCTCCACAATTCAATGTTCATATTTAAATAACCTTAGAGTGCATGAAAGATCAACACGACTAAACCAAGTACTAACACATCATGCACACCTGTCACCTTCACACTATGTAGGAGGAATAGATCACATCAATACTATCATAGCAATAGTTAACTTCACAATCTACAAGAGATCATGATCATAGCATACGCCAAGTACTAACACGGATGCACACACTCGTCACCATTACACCGTGCAGGAGGAATAAAACTATTTTAATTACATCACTAGAGTAGCACACAGATAAATTGTGATACAAAACACATTGCAATCATAAAGAGATATAAATAAGCACTTCACTATGCCATTCATAACGATGAATAAGTATTCTGTGAAATATAGCCTAAGAGACCCACACGGTGCACACACTCGTCACCTTTACACACGTGGGACAAGGAGTCTCCGGAGATCACATAAGTAAAATTGACTTGACTAGCATAACGACATCTAGATTACAAGCATCATCATATGAATCTCAATCATGTAAGGCAGCTCATGAGATTATTGTATTGAAGCACATAGGAGAGAGATGAACCACATAGCTACCGGTACAGCCCCGAGTCTCGATGGAGAACTACTCCCTCCTCATGGGAGACAGCAGCGTTGATGAAGATGGCGGTGGTGTCGATGGAGAAGCCTTCCGGGGCACTTCCCCGCCCCGGCGGCGTGCCGGAACAGAGACTCCTGTCCCCCAGATCTTGGCTTCGCGATGGCGGCGGCTCTGGAAGGTTTCTCGTACCGTGGCTTTTTCGTATCAGGGGTTTCGCGACGGAGGCTTTAAGTAGGCGGAAGGGCAACGTGGGGGCCACACGAGGGCCCCACACCACGGGTCGGCGCGGCCAAGACCCGGGCCGCGCCGCCCTATGGTGGCGGCCCCTCGTGGCCCCACTTCGACTCCTCTTCGCTCTTCCGGAAGCTTCGTGGCAAAATAGGACCCTGGGTCTTGATTTCGTCCAATTCCGAGAATATTTCGTTACTAGGATTTCTGAAACCAAAAACAGCAGAAAACAACAACTGGCTCTTCGGCATCTTGTTAATAGGTTAGTGATGGCGTGTATTTCACACGTTCGTTGGGCAACCCCAAGAGGAAGGTATGATGCGCACAGCAGCAAGTTTTCCCTCAGAAAGAAACCAAGGTTTATCGAACCAGGAGGAGCCAAGAAGCACGTTGAAGGTTGATGGCGGCGGGATGTAGTGCGGCGCAACACCGGGATTCCGGCGCCAACGTGGAATCTGCACAACACAACCAAAGTACTTTGCCCCAACGAAACATAGAGGTTGTCAATCTCACCGGCTTGCTGTAACAAAGGATTAACCGAATTGTGTGGAAGATGATTGTTTGCAAGAAAACAAGAAAAACAAGTATTGCAACAGATTTGTATTTCAGTATTAAAAGAATGGACCGGGGTCCACAGCTCACTAGAGGTGTCTCTCCCATAAGATAAAAGCATGTTGGGTGAACAAATTACAGTCGGGCAATTGACAAATAGAGAGGGCATAACAATGCACATACATGTCATGATAAGTATAGTGAGATTTAATTGGGCATTACGACAAAGTACATAGACCGCCATCCAACCGCATCTATGCCTAAAAAGTCCACCTTCAGGTTATCGTCCGAACCCCTTCCAGTATTAAGTTGCTAACAACAGACAATTGCATTAAGTATGGTGCGTAATGTAATCAATAACTACATCCTCGGACATAGCATCAATGTTTTATCCCTAGTGGCAATAGCACAACACAACCTTAGAACTTTCATCATCGTCCCAGTGTCAATGCGGCATGAACCCACTATCGAGCATAAATACTCCCTCTTGGAGTTACTAGCATCAACTTGGCCGAGCCTCTACTAATAACGGAGAGCATGCAAGATCATAAACAACACATATGCAATAACTTGATAATTAACATAACATGGTATTCTCTATCCATCGGATCCCGACAAACACAACATAGAGTATTACAGATAGATGATCTTGATCACGTTAGGCAGCTCACAAGATCCAACAATGAAGCACAATGAGGAGAAGACAACCATCTAGCTACTGCTATGGACCCATAGTCCAGGGGTGAACTACTCACTCATCACTCCGGAGGCGACCATGGCGGTGTAGAGTCCTCCGGGAGATGAATCCCCTCTCCGGCAGGGTGCCGGAGGAGATCTCCGAATCCCCCGAGATGGGATCGGCGGCGGCGGCGTCTCGGTGAAGGTTTTCCGTATCGTGGTTTTTCGCATCGGGGTTTCGCGACGGAGGCTTTAAGTAGGCGGAAGGGCGAGTCGGGGGCCGACGAGGGGCCCACACCACGGGCGGCGCGGCCCCCCTGGCCGCGCCGCCTGTGGTTTGGCCACCTCGTGGCCCCACTTCGTATGCTCTTCGGTCTTCCGGAAGGTTCGTGGCGAAATAGGCCCCCGGGTCTTTGTTTCGTCCAATTCCGAGAATATTTCGTTACTAGGATTTCTGAAACCAAAAACAGCAGTAAAACAAGAACCGGCACTTCGGCATCTTGTTAATAGGTTAGTTCCGTAAAATGCACGAATATGACATAAAGTGTGCATAAAACATGTAGGTATCATCAATAATATGGCATAGAACATAAGAAATTATCGATACGTCGGAGACGTATCAAGCATCCCCAAGCTTAGTTCTGCTCGTCCCGAGCAGGTAAAACGATAACAAAGATAATTTCTGAAGTGACATGCCATCATAACCTTGATCATACTATTTGTAAACATATGTAGTGGATGCAGCGATCAAAACAATGGTAATGACATGAGTAAACAAGTGAATCATAAAGCAAAGGATTTCATGAATAGTACTTCAAGACAAGCATTAATAAGTCTTGCATAAGAGTTAACTCATAAAGCAATAAATCAAAGTAAAGGTATTGAAGCAACACAAAGGAAGATTAAGTTTCAGCGGTTGCTTTCAACTTGTAACATGTATATCTCATGGATAATTGTCAACATAGAGTAATATAACAAGTACAATATGCAAGTATGTAGGAATCAATGCACAGTTCACACAAGTGTTTGCTTCTTGAGGTGGAGAGAGATAGGTGAACTGACTCAACATAAAAGTAAAAGAATGGTCCTTCAAAGAGGAAAGCATCGATTGCTATATTTGTGCTAGAGCTTTTATTTTGAAAACATGAAACAATTTTGTCAACGGTAGTAATAAAGCATATGAGTTATGTAAATTATATCTTACAAGTTGCAAGCCTCATGCATAGTATACTAATAGTGCCCGCACCTTGTCCTAATTAGCTTGGACTACCGGATCTTTGCAATGCACATGTTTTAACCAAGTGTCACAATGGGGTACCTCCATGCCGCTCGTACAAAGGTCTAAGGAGAAAGCTCGCATTTTGGATTTCTCGCTTTTGATTATTCTCAACTTAGACATCCATACCGGGACAACATGGACAACAGATAATGGACTCCTCTTTAATGCATAAGCATGTGGCAACAATTATTATTCTCATATGAGATTGAGGATGTATGTCCAAAACTGAAACTTCCACCATGATTCATGGCTTTAGTTAGCGGCCCAATGTTCTTCTCTAACAATATGCATGCTCCAACCATTAAGGTGGTAGATCTCTCTTACTTCAGACAAGATGGACATGCATAGCAACTCACATGATATTCAACAAAGAATAGTTGATGGCGTCCCCAGAAGCATGGTTATCGCACAACAAGCAACTTAATAAGAGATAAAGTGCATAAGTACATATTCAATACCACAATAGTTTTTAAGCTATTTGTCCCATGAGCTATATATTGCAAAGGTGAATGATGGAATTTTAAAGGTAGCACTCAAGCAATTTACTTTGGAATGGCGGATAAATACCATGTAGTAGGTAAGTATGGTGGACACAAATGGCATAGTGGTTGGCTGAAGTATTTGGGATGCATGAGAAGTATTCCCTCTCGATACAAGGTTTAGGCTAGCAAGGTTATTTGAAACAAACACAAGGATGAACCGGTGCAGCAAGACTCACATAAAAGACATATTATAAACATTATAAGACTCTACACAATCTTCCTTGTTGTTCAAAACTCAATACTAGATATTATCTAGACTCTAGAGAAACCAAATATGCAAACCAAATTAGCAAGCTCTAAGTATTTCTTCATTAATGGGTGCAAAGTATATGATGCAAGAGCTTAAACATGAGCACAACAATTGCCAAGTATCAAATTATCCAAGACATTTTAGAATTACTACATGTAGCATTTTCCAATTCCAACCATATAACAATTTAACGAAGATGAAACTTCGCCATGAATACTATGAGTAGAGCCTAAGGACATATTTGTCCATATGCTACAGCGGAGCGTGTCTCTCTCCCACAAAGTGAATGCTAGGATCCATTTTATTCAAACAAAACAAAAAACAAAAACAAACCGACGCTCCAAGCAAAGTACATAAGATGTGACGGAATAAAAATATAGTTTCAGGGGAGGAACTCGATAATGTTGTCGATGAAGAAGGGGATGCCTTGGGCATCCCCAAGCTTAGACGCTTGAGTCTTCTTAGAATATGCAGGGGTGAACCACCGGGCATCCCCAAGCTTAGATCTTTCACTCTCCTTGATCATATTGCATCATACTCCTCTCTTGATCCTTGAAAACTTCCTCCACACCAAACTCGAAACAACTCATTAGAGGGTTAGTGCATAATAAAAAATTCACATGTTCAGAGGTGACACAATCATTCTTAACACTTCTGGACATTGCTTAAAGCTACTGGACATTAATGGATCAAAGAAATTCATCCAACATAGCAAAAGAGGCAATGCAAAATAAAAGGCAGAATCTGTCAAAACAGAACAGTCCGTAAAGATGGATTTTATTAGGCCACCAGACTTGCTCAAATGAAAATGCTCAAATTGAATGAAAGTTGCGTACATATCTGAGGATCATGCACGTAAATTGGCTTAATTTTCTGAGCTACCTACAGGGAGGTAGACCCAGATTCGTGACAGCAAAGAAATCTGGAACTGCGCAGTAATCCAAATCTAGTACTTACTTTACTATCAAAGACTTTACTTGGCACAACAAAACTCAAAACTAAGATAAGGAGAGGTTGCTACAGTAGTAAACAACTTCCAAGACTCAAAATAAAAACCAAGTACTGTAGCAAAATAACACATGGGTTATCTCCCAAGAAGTTCTTTCTTTATAGCCATTAAGATGGGCTCAAGCAGTTTTAATGATGCACTCGCAAGAAATAGTATTTGAAGCAAAAGAGAGCATCAAAAGGCAAATTCAAAACACATTTAAGTCTAAAATGCTTCCTATGCATAGGAATCTTGTAAATAAACAAGTTCATGAAGAGCAAAGTAACAAGCATAGGAAGATAAAACAAGTGTAGCTTCAAAAATTTCAGCACATAGAGAGGTGTTTTAGTAACATGAAAATTTCTACAACCATATTTTCCTCTCTCATAATAATTTTCAGTAGCATCATGAGCAAACTCAACAATGTAACTATCACATAAAGCATTCTTATCATGAGTCTCATGCATAAAATTATTACTCTCCACGTAAGCATAATCAATTTTATTAGTTGTAGTGGGAGCAAATTCAACAAAGTGGCTATCATCATATATAGGAGGCATATTGTAATCATAAAAGAAAATTTTCTCCTCAATGCTTGGGGTACTAAAAAGATCCTGCTCATCGAGCCAGCTTCCCCAAGCTTAGAATTTTCCATAGCATTAGCAACAATGGTGTTCAAAGCATCCATAGTAATAACATTCCCATTAGCATGCATATAAAGTTCCATGGGTTTTTTAATTCTCTCTTCAAACACAACATGTCCTAATTCAAGATAAAGTTCATAAAGATCTCTCATATTTTTGTTGTTTTCCATTATGCTTAACTAGTGAAATAAAAACATGCATGATATTAAGTAAAGTAAAACAAGTAACTAATTTTTTTGTGTTTTTGATATAGAGTGCAAGACAAGTAAATAAAGTAAAGCTAGCAACTAATTTTTTTGTGTTTTGATATAATGCAGCAAACAAAGTAGTAAATAAAATAAAGCAAGACAAAAACAAAGTAAAGAGATTGAGAAGTGGAGACTCCCCTTGCAGCGTGTCTTGATCTCCCCGGCAACGGCGCCGTGAAAATATGCTTGATGGCGTGTATTTCACACGTTCGTTGGGCAACCCCAAGAGGAAGGTATGATGCGCACAGCAGCAAGTTTTCCCTCAGAAAGAAACCAAGGTTTATCGAACCAGGAGGAGCCAAGAAGCACGTTGAAGGTTGATGGCGGCGGGATGTAGTGCGGCGCAACACCAGGGATTCCGGCGCCAACGTGGAATCTGCACAACACAACCAAAGTACTTTGCCCCAACGAAACATAGAGGTTGTCAATCTCACCGGCTTGCTGTAACAAAGGATTAACCGAATTGTGTGGAAGATGATTGTTTGCAAGAAAACAGTAAAAACAAGTATTGCAGCAGATTTGTATTTCAAGTATTAAAAGAATGGACCGGGGTCCACAGCTCACTAGAGGTGTCTCTCCCATAAGATAAAAGCATGTTGGGTGAACAAATTACAGTCGGGCAATTGACAAATAGAGAGGGCATAACAATGCACATACATGTCATGATAAGTATAGTGAGATTTAATTGGGCATTACGACAAAGTACATAGACCGCCATCCAACCGCATCTATGCCTAAAAAGTCCACCTTCAGAGTTATCGTTCGAACCCCTTCCAGTATTAAGTTGCTAACAACAGACAATTGCATTAAGTATGGTGCGTAATGTAATCAATAACTACATCCTCGGACATAGCATCAATGTTTTATCCCTAGTGGCAACAACGACAACACAACCTTAGAACTTTCGTCACATCGTCCCGGTGTCAATGCAGGCATGAACCCACTATCGAGCATAAATACTCCCTCTTGGAGTTACTAGCATCAACTTGGCCGAGCCTCTACTAATAACGGAGAGCATGCAAGATCATAAACAACACATATGCAATAACTTGATAATTAACATAACATGGTATTCTCTATCCATCGGATCCCGACAAACACAACATAGAGTATTACGGATAGATGATCTTGATCATGTTAGGCAGCTCACAAGATCCAACAATGAAGCACAATGAGGAGAAGACAACCATCTAGCTACCGCTATGGACCCATAGTCCAGGGGTGAACTACTCACTCATCACTCCGGAGGCGACCATGGCGGTGTAGAGTCCTCCGGGAGATGAATCCCCTCTCCGGCGAGGTGCCGGAGGAGATCTCCGGAATCCCCCGAGATGGGATCGGCGGCGGCGGCGTCTCGGTAAGGTTTTCCGTATCGTGGTTTTTCGCATCGGGGTTTCGCGACGGAGGCTTTAAGTAGGCGGAAGGGCAGAGTCGGGGGCCGACGAGGGGCCCACACCACGGGGCGGCGCGGGCCCCCTTGGCCGCGCCGCCTTGTGGTTTGGCCACCTCGTGGCCCCACTTCGTATGCTCTTCGGTCTTCCGGAAGGTTCGTGGCGAAATAGGACCCCGGGTCTTTGTTTCGTCCAATTCCGAGAATATTTCGTTACTAGGATTTCGAAACCAAAAACAGCAGAAAACAGAACCGGCACTTCGGCATCTTGTTAATAGGTTAGTTCCGGAAAATGCACGAATATGACATAAAGTGTGCATAAAACATGTAGGTATCATCAATAATATGGCATAGAACATAAGAAATTATCGATACGTCGGAGACGTATCGGTTAGTTCCATAAAATGCACGAATATGACATAAAGTGTGCATAAAACATGTAGGTATCATCAATAATATGGCATGGAACATAAGAAATTATCGATACGTCGGAGACGTATCAGCATCCCCAAGCTTAGTTCTGCTCGTCCCGAGCAGGTAAAACGATAACAAAGATAATTTCCGAAGTGACATGCCATCATAACCTTGATCATACTATTTGTAAACATATGTAATGAATGCAGCGATCAAAACAATGGTAATGACATGAGTAAACAAGTGAATTATAAAGCAAAGACTTTTCATGAATAGTACTTCAAGACAAGCATCAATAAGTCTTGCATAAGAGTTAACTAATAAAGCAATAAATCAAAGTAAAGGTATTGAAGCAACACAAAGGAAGATTAAGTTTCAGCGGTTGCTTTCAACTTGTAACATGTATATCTCATGGATAATTGTCAACATAGAGTAATATAACAAGTGCAATATGCAAGTATGTAGGAATCAATGCACAGTTCACACAAGTGTTTGCTTCTTGAGGTGGAGAGAGATAGGTGAACCGACTCAACATAAAAGTAAAAGAATGGTCCTTCAAAGAGGAAAGCATCGATTGCTATATTTGTGCTAGAGCTTTTATTTTGAAAACATGAAACAATTTTGTCAACGGTAGTAATAAAGCATATGAGTTATGTAAATTATATCTTACAAGTTGCAAGTCTCATGCATAGTATACGGATAGTGCCTGCACCTTGTCCTAATTAGCTTGGACTACCGGATCATCGCAATGCACATGTTTTAACCAAGTGTCACAATGGGGTACCTCCATGCCGCCTATACAAAGGTCTAAGGAGAAAGCTCGCATTTTGGATTTCTCGCTTTTGATTATTCTCAACTTAGACATCCATACCGGGACAACATGGACAACAGATAATGGACTCCTCTTTAATGCATAAGCATGTGGCAACAATTATTATTCTCATATGAGATTGAGGATATTGTCCAAAACTGAAACTTCCACAATGAATCATGGCTTTAGTTAGCGGCCCAATGTTCTTCTCTAACAATATGCATGCTCCAACCATTAAGGTGGTAGATCTCTCTTACTTCAGACAAGACGGACATGCATAGCAACTCACATGATATTCAACAAAGAATAGTTGATGGCGTCCCCGAAGCATGGTTATCGCACAACAAGCAACTTAATAAGAGATAAAGTGCATAAGTACATATTCAATACCACAATAGTTTTTAAGCTATTTGTCCCATGAGCTATATATTGTAAAGGTGAATGATGGAATTTTAAAGGTAGCACTCAAGCAATTTACTTTGGAATGGCGGATAAATACCATGTAGTAGATAGGTATGGTGGACACAAATGGCATAGTGGTTGGCTCAAGTATTTTGGATGCATGAGAAGTATTCCCTCTCGATACAAGGTTTAGGCTAGCAAGGTTATTTGAAACAAACACAAGGATGAACGGTGCAGCAAAACTCACATAAAAGACATATTGTAAACATTATAAGACTCTACACCGTCTTCCTTGTTGTTAAAACTCTTTACTATAAATTATCTAGACTTTAGAGAGACCAATTATGCAAACCAAATTTTAGCAAGCTCTATGTATTTCTTCATTAATAGGTGCAAAGTATATGATGCAAGAGCTTAAACATGAGCACAACAATTGCCAAGTATCAAATTATTCAAGACATTATAACAATTTACTACATGTATCATTTTCCAATTCCAACCATATAACAAATTAACGAAGAAGAAACTTCGCCATGAATACTATGAGTAGAGCCTAAGGACATACTTGTCCATATGCTACAGCGGAGCGTGTCTCTCTCCCACACAAGCATGTATTTATTCAGAGAATGAAAATAACAAAACAAAAATAAAAGCACACAGACGCTCCAAGTAAAGTACATAAGATGTGACGGAATAAAAATATAGTTTCAGGGGAGGAACCTGATAATGTTGTCGATGAAGAAGGGGATGCCTTGGGCATCCCCAAGCTTAGACGCTTGAGTCTTCTTAGAATATGCAGGGGTGAACCACCGGGGCATCCCCAAGCTTAGAGCTTTCACTCTCCTTGATCATATTGTATCATACTCCTCTCTTGATCCTTGAAAACTTCCTCCACACCAAACTCGAAACAACTCATTAGAGGGTTAGTGCACAATAAAAATTAACATGTTCAGAGGTGACAAAATCATTCTTAACACTTCTGGACATTGCATAAAGCCACTGGACATTAATGGATCAAAGAAATTCATCCAACATAGCAAAAGAGGCAATGCGAAATAAAAGGCAGAATCTGTCAAAACGAACAGTCCGTAAAGATGGATTTTATTGAGGCACCAGACTTGCTCAAATGAAAATTCCCAAATTGAATGAAAGTTGCGTACATATCTGAGGATCACGCACGTAAATTGGCTTAATTTTCTGAGCTACCTACAGGGAGGCAGCTCGAAATTCGTGACTGCAAAGAAATCTGAAACTGCGCAGTAATCCAAATCTAGTATTCACTTTACTATCAAAGACTTTACTTGGCACAACAAAGCACAAAACTAAGATAAGGAGAGGTTGCTACAGTAGTAAACAACTTCCAAGACACAAATATAAAACAAAAATACTGTAGCAAAATAACACATGGGTTATCTCCCAAGAAGTTCTTTCTTTATAGCCATTAAGATGGGCTCAGGAGTTTTAATGATGCACTCGCAAGAAATAGTATTTGAAGCAAAAGAGAGCATCAAGAGGCAAATTCAAAACACACTTAAGTCTAACATGCTTCCTATGCATAGGAGTTTTGTAAATAAACAAGTTCATGAAGAGCAAAGTAACAAGCATAGGAAGATAAAACAAGTGTAGCTTCAAAAATTTCAGCACATAGAGAGGCATTTTAGTAACATGAAAATTTCTACAACCATATTTTCCTCTCTCATAATAACTTTCAGTAGTATCATGAGCAAACTCAACAATATAACTATCACATAAAGCATTCTTATCATGAGTCTCATGCATAAAATTATGACTCTCCACATAAGCATAATCAATTTTACTAGTTGTAGTGGGAGCAAATTCAACAAAGTAGCTATCATTATTATTCCCATCATCAAATATAGGAGGCATATTTTAATCATAATCAAATTTATCCTCCATAACAGGCGGTAACAAAAGACTACTATCATTATAATCATGATAAATAGGAGGCAAAGCATCATCAAAGTAAATTTTCTCCTCAATGCTTGGGGGACTAAAAAGATCATGCTCATCAAAACCAGCTTCCCCAAGCTTAGAATTTTCCATATCATTAGAAACAATGGTATTCAAAGTATTCATGCTAATATGTTCCATGGGTTTTTTAATTTTCGCATCAAACCATCCATGTCTTAAATCAGGAAATAGAATAAGAAGCTCATTGTTGTCCATTATGCCAAACTAGTGTAAACAAGAAACAAAAAGATGCAATTGCAGGATCTAAAGGAAATAGCTTCGAGTACTTACAACAGCGAAAATAGCTTAGTAGCAGAGATCCGGAGTGTGAGTACCTTTTACCTTTCCTTCCCGGCAACGGCGCCAGAAAATAACTTGCTGTCCACAACTGGCGCGTGGTTGACGAGGGAGGAAATCCCTGTGTAGAAGCTTTTCGTTCCCGACAACGGCGCCAGAAAATAGCTTGATGTCTACGGGAGCTTCTATTCTTGTAGACAGTGTTGGGCCTCCAAGAGCAGAGGTTTGTAGAACAGCAGCAAGTTTCCCTTAAGTGGATCACCCAAGGTTTATCGAACTCGGGGAGGAAGAGGTCAAAGATATCCCTCTCATGCAACCCCGCAACCACAAAGCAAGAAGTCTCTTGTGTCCCCAACACACCTAATAGGTGCAGTGCGAAGAGATAGTGAAATACGGGTGGTATGAATGAATATGAGCAGTAGTAATGGCGCCGAGAAAATAGCTTGTCGGCGTGTGGTTGATGGTGGTAATATGGTAGCAGTAGTAACGCAATGAAACGAGTAAACAAGCAGCGATAGCGATATTTAGGAACAAGGCCTAGGGAATAGACTTTCACTAGTGGACACTCTCAACTTTGATCACATAACAGAATAGATAAATGCATACTCTACACTCTTGTTGGATGATGAACACATTGCGTAGGATTACACGAACCCTCAATGCCGGAGTTAACAAGCTCCACAATTCAATGTTCATATTTAAATAACCTTAGAGTGCATGAAAGATCAACACGACTAAACCAAGTACTAACACAACATGCACTACTGTCACCTTCACACTATGTAGGAGGAATAGATCACATCAATACTATCATAGCAATAGTTAACTTCACAATCTACAAGAGATCATGATCATAGCATACGCCAAGTACTAACACGGATGCACACACTCGTCACCATTACACCGTGCGGGAGGAATAAAACTACTTTAATAACATCACTAGAGTAGCACACGGATAAATTGTGATACAAAACACATTGCAATCATAAAGAGATATAAATAAGCACTTCACTATGCCATTCATAACGGTGAATAAGTATTCTGTGAAATATAGCCTAAGAGACCCACACGGTGCACACACTCGTCACCTTTACACACGTGGGACAAGGAGTCTCTGGAGATCACATAAGTAAAATTCACTTGACTAGCATAACGACATCTAGATTACAAGCATCATCATATGAATCTCAATCATGTAAGGCAGCTCATGAGATTCTTGTATTGAAGCACATAGGAGAGAGATGAACCACATAGCTACCGGTACAGCCCCGAGCCTCGATGGAGAACTACTCCCTCCTCATGGGAGACAGCAGCGTTGATGAAGATGGCGGTGGTGTCGATGGAGAAGCCTTCCGGGGGCACTTCCCCGCCCCGGCGGCGTGCCGGAACAGAGACTCCTGTCCCCCAGATCTTGGCTTCGCGATGGCGGCGGCTCTGGAAGGTTTCTCGTACCGTGGCTTTTTCGTATCAGGGGTTTCGCGACGGAGGCTTTAAGTAGGCGGAAGGGCAACGTGGGGGGCCACACGAGGGCCCCACACCACAGGTCGGCGCGGCCAAGACCTGGGCCACGCCGCCCTATGGTGGCGGCCCCTCGTGGCCCCACTTCGACTCCTCTTCGGTCTTCCGGAAGCTTCGTGGCAAAATAGGACCCTGGGTCTTGATTTCGTCCAATTCCGAAAATATTTCGTTACTAGGATTTCTGAAACCAAAAACAGCAGAAAACAACAACTGGCTCTTTGGCATCTTGTTAATAGGTTAGTTCCAGAAAATGCACGAATATGACATAAAGTGTGCATAAAACATGTAGGTATCATCAATAATATGGCATGGAACATAAGAAATTATCGATACGTCGGAGACGTATCATGTATCGATCTATTCGCCGCTCTTCTTACGTGGAGGTCCTTGGGGTTCATTTGTACCATCGAACAGATCTCCACGCTTTCTCCATGGGTCAGTCTTGTGTAGCCACCTTCAATGCCCCATGTAAACGGTTTTCGAAGAGCCAGGATCCTTACCAAGCTGCAAAAATACCGTCTCTTCCATGCACCTAACACATGCCTTGTGTCCATGGCACACCTTGCACGAAATATAACCGTATCCGAGGTAGTCCTGCACCGTCATGATCAACGCGGCTCTCAAAGGGAAATATTCTTCCTCGACGGTGTCCCATGTATCTACCCCTTCCTCCACCCACAACGTTTCAAGCTCCTCCTTTAATAGTTCGAGATACATGTTGATATCGTTTCCTGGCTGTGTCGGCCCTTGAATTAGCATACTCATCTGTATGTACTTCCTCTTCATGCACAGCCAGGGCGGGAGGTTGTAGATCCATACAAACACGGGCCATGTGCTATGTGTGCTGCTCTGGTTTCAGAACGGATTGAATCCGTTCGTGCTCGCACCCAACCTGATGTTTCTGGGATCTGCCCCGAAACTTCTGAATTCATTGTCTAATGCTTTCCACTGGCTTGCATCCGAAGGGTGTGTCAGCACTGGGTGTTCAATCCGCTCTACGTCATTCAGCATTGCCTCCTTTCTTTCAGCGTGCCAGCGCATGAGCTTTGCTTCCTTGCGGTCCGCGTAGAACCGTTGCAGCGGGGGGCGAGCGGGAAGTACCACACAACTTTCCGAGGAGCTTTCTTCTTCCCTTTCTTGTACCGTTCAGCATCACAAACATGACATTTGGTCTTGTCCACGTGCTCCTTACGATACATGATACAGTCGTTGATGCAGTCGTGATACTTTTCGTGGGGTAAGTTGAGAGGGCACATGATTCTCTTGGCCTCAGCTAGACTACCAGGACACGTGTTCCCGGCAGGAAGGAGATCTTTCAAGTATTCCAGAATGTCGTCGATGCTTGTGTCCGTCCATCCGTGTTTCGCCTTCATCTGCAGCACATCGAGCGCTACTCTCAAGCGGGACTCCTCCAACCCACGACATGAGTCGTACAACGGAGTATTCGAGTATGTCTCCAGTTGCTCAAGCTTTGATTTCCGCTTGGAGCCTTTCGTATTTTTGAGAAGCAGATCTTGAAGATGAGGGTCCCGCACGACTGAAGCTAGCGGCACCTCTTCATCGTCGTCAAGGTTATTGTCCGCGTCTTCAACATTTTGTTCATCATCACACTGATATGCATCGTCCTGTGCGACAAACTCTGCATAGTCATCAATATCATGATGCCCTCCTTCTTGCCGGCCATTACCACCTGTTGTCGTCGCCCCATTGACCTCCGCGCCATCATCACTCATCCATTGAGTGTGTCCATGCGTGAAACCATTAGTGAGCAGGTGCCCCTGCAATTTGCCTGAATATGGGTCAAACCATTTCCCTAGTTTGCATCTTCGACACGGACACAATACCTCCGTGAGGTTCTTTTCATACATGTCGATGATCGCGTGTTTCAGATATCTCATCACGACGCTTTCACTCATCTTGATAACCATTATTGCCTGCATGGCAAGATTATATAATTGATTAGAGCCATGCAACCGTCGGTAGTTTTCACGGAAAATTTCGGCATGACCTTCCTACACGGTAGGACATAGGAGCGCCAGAAATGTGCCGAAACGGAAACTTAACGTATCAACATTTCGGCGCAACGTTGGCAACTCATTTTCAACGCCAACACACAAGCACAAATACAACATATATGCCACACATGAGCTTTGCGTCAAATGTCCAATATACGACGATTTCATTCCTCAATTTGTTCATTAATCACCTATTTAGTTGATATATTAGTCGACGAGATCGAGACGTCACGCCGCGACCACGACGTATGGAAGCCGACTTTCTAGATCTAGATCTAGATTGAGCGGCCAATGCGCGTTAGATAGATCTAGATCTACATAGGGATGTGGGAGATGCATGTAGGAAGGGAAGATTTGCTCAAATAATATTATTTTGTTTGGTTAAATTGGCTAAATTTGGGGTAGAAATGGGCAAAAAATAGCTGGTTTGGGAGAAGGGTCAGGTTGTGTGGAGGAGTGGAGTAATGGTAGTGGGAGGAGTGGTTGGTGGACAGGAAATAAGTGCCCAGGTTACTGCCGGTGCACCAGGGCGTGGGTGCGCCGGCAGTATTAAGCCGACCCAGCTTTATTTGGTGCGAGCCAGGCCCAGGAAGTACTGCCGGCGCACCGGGCCAGGGGCGCGCTGGCAATAGAGAAATTCCACCGGCGCGCCGCTGGGCCGGTGCGCCGGCAGTACTTTCTGGGTCTGGCCCGGATGGGGGAGCCATGGCCTCATCTTAGCGCCGGCGCTCTTTTCTTGCTGGTGCACCGGTAGTGAGGCATCATTGCCGGTGCAGCGTCATCTCGGTGCGCCGGCACCACTTGCCACCGGCGCATTGAAAAAGGGGTGCGCCAGCAGTTACTTCTCCACCTATAGTGCAAACTAACAAGGATTTTTCAAACGAATTTTAGTAGCATGATTCGAATCAGATTTAGTATTAGTCTTATGTGGCACACAATCTGCAGCAACAATCTGATTTTCACTCTTATGTTTCTCCTTGTTTTTTACTCTACTAGCTCTAGCAAGATCATCTTTTAGGAGTCATAGGTTTGAGACCAATTTTCTTTCCATCATGCATAAGAGAATATTGATTAGTTTTACCATTATGTAGAGATTCTCTATCAAATTGCCAAGGTCTACCAAGTAACAAAGAACAGGCCTGCATAGGTACAACATCGCAATCAACAAAATCAGAATATGCACCAATAGTAAAATGCACACGTGTAGTTCTTGTTAACTTGAGCTTCCGAGAGCTCTCAAACCATTGAATGTAATATGGATGTGTGCGCTGTCTTGTGGATAGAGAAAGCTTCTCCACCATGTCAACGCTAGCCAGATTATTGCAACTCCCTCCATCAATGATGCTCCGTATAGCTTGCTCTTTTACAACGCCTCTTGTTTGAACCAAATTGTGGTGTTGATCATGCTCAGATTTTCTCAATTGCACACTCAACACACGTTGTGCAACTAAGCTCTTGTACTGATCAGCAGTGTCAGCTTCCATTACCTCCATCTCTCTCTCAGAATCAGAATTGGCTCCATCTTGTGCAACAATAAGGGCCAATGTATCTTCATCAAAGTCACTTGCAGAATCATATTCTCCATCTTCACGCACCAACATCACACGTTTGGTTCTGCATTCTCGTTCTATGTGACCAAAACCCAAGCATTTGCGGCACTGAATGTCGCCCGTCTTCCCCGTGGAGGCCATCAAAGATGAACTCCGAGGGGGACCAGCAGATGGTGGTGGAGTAGTAGCAGGTGGTGCTCGTGATGCAGGCGCGGTGTACTTGGAGGTATTAGGCGCTGGTGCAGCCCCACGAGATGGTGGCGCTGATTGTCACGGAGACCACGACGATGTACGACCTGCAGAAATATTAGCTCTTCTCCATGGTGGTTGACGATCCTGCACTTCACGTTCAGCTTTGCAAGCAAGATGAAATAAGCGAGTAATAGTGTTGTACTCCTTACAATCCAAAATATGCTGACTCTCTTTATTCAAACGACCAAAGAAACGTGAAAGCATAGCCTCATTATCCTCTACAATACCACAGCGAATCATGCCAGTTTGCAATTCTTGATAATAGTCTTCTACAGAATTTTTTCCTTGTTCTAAGCGAGACAATTTTTTAAGCAAATCACGCTAATAATGTGGAGGAACAAAACGAGTACGCATAGCAAGTTCTAAACCAACCCAGGTAGTAGGAATATTAGCATGATGTATTCTACAATGTTCAGACCACCAAATAGATGAAAAATCTGTGAACTCACAAGTAGCAGCACTAACACGCAAATGATCAGGATATCGTAAACATGCAAAGCGTTGCTCTACTTCCAATTCCCAAGTAAGATATGCATCAAGATTATATCTACCCTCAAATTGTAGAATATTCAATTTAAGTTTAGCAACATGATCATCATCACGTACCGGTCGTGGAGGTGGGTGAGCGTTGCGATTCAGTTGCCGTGGATGACCAGGTGCAGGTTGTTCGACTTCCTCGTCGTCCAGCACGTTATCATCTACCCTCTCATCCTCGTCCCCTCCATAATATTCGTATCCTTCATCAGAAGGCACGTTGTCGCGAGGCTGCGGTAACCGAACCAACACCTCCTGGAACTTGGCGTCGAGCTTGGAGTTGAAATATGCCTCGAGGCCATCAATCTTGTCCAACGCATCGGTGAGTTTAGCATCAACATCACCAAGACGCGCATCCACGTCGGTTGCATGCCCGCCCAAAAGGTGGGTGAAGTGAGCATGCAACTCCTCACTCGTCATCTTGGCCGGATCAACAGTGGCCGATGTAGGTCCTGTCATGATTAGTACTCAAAAAGCACAAATGTATATGCCTACAAACTACGGAATATGGTGGTTCACGCGTAATCCGTTAAGCAAAATACGAAGCTCTTACAAGTTCTTACCAAACAGGGGGAAGGTGATATGGCAAATAGCAAGGATCAACGTCTCCAAAGATTGCCAAAGCGATTCCAGGTGTCGACACAGAGCACGTCGAGACAATATGTAGAGATGTAGGAAGGCTAATATGGTAGCAAACAACAGTTGTCAAAATAGCAATGCAATATTGAAAGTATGCTCAACAACGGTACTGTGCTGGTCCTAGGCTAGACCATACTAGAGACGCGAGCCTAGTTCACCAACGGAGTCAGGACGCGGCACACAATGCAGGATGAAGTGCTATATGGTGGCGGTTGGCTCCAACAAGCACAAAGAAATATCTCAAAAGCAAGATATAAGTGAAGAACACATGAATTTCCGGGTAGTAAACTTAAACATCAAAAATCTCAATCTTCCCGGCGTTTTTTGGCAAATATGAGAGTTCGGAAAGGCGTACAACCACGAGGTTGTTGTGGCTGGATAGAAACTTTTCTCCCGCATGTTTTAAGTGGTCGAACGTCGAAAACGGAGTTCGTATGCAAAACTTATCCTCGGTCAAAGTTTGCTGTCCAAAACTGCCCAATTCGGACGCTTTTTTTTTTTTTGCTCTCCTTCACAACTCTTTACCGGCGGCCGAAACTTATCTCACGAAAAAAAAATCTACAGCACGGATGAAATTAGAAGGCAACAGCGATTCAGAAAAACAGGAAAACTGATACGGGGTGGCTTTTGGACACCTCCTCCTCAAGACCGACAAGCCCTCCTCGTGGCCCAATGACACGAGCTTGGGCCAAAACTATACAACAAGAGGTGAATTCGCTCCTTTCCACGTATACATTTGATACCTCATTGGATGGAATACTACTTCATGCGAATACGCTGTGTTCAATGAGGTACATCGACCAAGACGCAAAGCCATGGAGACCAAGCCAAAGAAGAGGGAGTTCCAGCGCTCCAGCCGGAAGTACCGCCCCACAGGACCGGAACTTCTGCCCAGATGCCTCCCAGATGTTGTCCAGCACTCAGTGAAAAGAATCCAGCCGGAACTTCCGCCCGAGTGACTGGAACTTCCGCCCAAGTTCCGCCATAGTTCCAAAAACGAGCTCCTAAGCCCCTGGATGTTACTGCAAGGAAATGAGCCATTTTCGGAACTAGGACGGAAGTTGGCCGGAAGTACCGCGCCGGCCGGAACTTCCGCCCCTTGAGACCGGAACTTCCGCGCCGGCCGGAACGTCCACCCCCAGAGGCTGGAACTTCCGCCTGCATGACTTTCAGCCCAAAACTGCACAACTCAGCTTGTAACTTATCTCTTCGCCCCACCAACTATAAATAGCCTTGTTGGCTCAGATCTGAGATTAAACTTGAATTGAGAGAGAACTTGAGCCATGCTCTTGCCCCCACGTGGGAAACCCTACCCTAGATCTTAGATCTTGTATCACTCGATCTCCTTGTTGAATCCTTGTGATCTCTTTGGTGACTTCTATCAATTGTTGGTCTTTTGCTTGCACTTCCACCTTTGGGTCTTTTGCTTGCACTTCTACCAACCTTGATCTTTTCACTCTTCTAGATCTCTTGGATTCGATTCGTCGATCTTTTTGCGGGACTTCTACCGAAAGGTCTTTTCCTTGCAACTTCTATCGAGTTGGTGGTTCGGGCCAACGAGGACAAACCGATTTGTGTGTGTATGAGTTTATATCCCCGATCCCCTTCGTGTTCTTCGCGTTCTACCACCTCCCCACGAATCCCACCAAATCCGTGAAGATCGGGCCTCCCCTAGGGCTCAGCCCTATCATATGGTATCGAGAGCTCCTTGGTTGCCATGGATTTGACCCCCACACCCCCAAAAAAATTCTTGAGAACATTTCCGAAAATCCCAAAAAATAGCCCCAATTTGGACTTGGTTGGATCTCGCGATTTGTTGAGTTTTTGGTGGTTTTGTTCCGATAGAAACTTGTCTTTGGTGTTGATCTACAACTCCCCCACCTTCCCATAGCTTTTAGTGCCAAATTTTCCTCGAATTCGAAGGATTTTGGACCAGATTTCTGCCCAAATCGACGAACACCCCGCGGATCTGATTGCGACCGGAAGTTCTGGCCGGCAAGATCAGAGGTTCCGCCCGGGACCGGAAGTACCGCCCCCAGATACCGGAAGTTCCGCCAGTCCAAATTTTTGACAGCTACCTTCGTTTTTTGTTTTGGCACTACCCCTTTTATGTTTGGACTTCGGTTTTGAGTGTCATTTCAGCTACCACAAACTTCCGCAACATCGACAATGACGACGGCACCCCGAGGATCCAAGCGAGTTCATTTGACACCACCCACCACCATAGCAAGTTGGAGATCGTCGGCCACCATCATCAAGTGGTATAACTTGCCCCTTACCTTGTAGCCCTAGCCTCTTTTGCGTACCTTTCCCATCGAGAGTGGCTATCTAGTGTTGCGAAGCATTGCGCAGGCGTCCCGACCGTGAGGGTGTGCGTGTGTTGAGCAAAGCTACGAAGCAAGCTCGTTGTGAAACGATAAGCAAAAGAAGTGTGACATACTTACATATGTAGTAGTATCCTTACATAGTGAGAAAAAGAAAGAAAATACAAAAAGAAAAAAGAGTTTGAGTGACACCTATTCACAAAAGAGTCCAAAGATTATAAGCAAAAGAGAGAAAAGAGAAGAGAGGCGTTTGCGCAAATCTTTTTTGCTTCTCAATTTTGCATCCAAGCCACGGTCTCTCTTGCGTTAGCGTGACACCGAGCAAGTAGTCTTCGTTAGGACCAATTTTATTCGTGCTCATTTTCCTTGGTCACGCTAACCCCATTTTGTCCCGTGCGTGTGTTCCACCGTGTGTATGCCTTTTGTGATCACCGCTTTTGACTTGAGACTTTTGGATCTTACCCACTTTTGACAATAGACTTTTCGTTTGGTTCTTCCATTTGGCTTTCCACATCCATACCTAACACCATATAGATTTTTTTTGTGTGCGTGCATACATATCGGTTGTCCTCTGACTTGAAACACCTTTTCGATTTTGGTTTGCAAGTTTTGACACTTTTGGTAGTTTTTCCTAACTACCCACAACATAGTTCTTGTTTTAGTTTGTAACCATGTCTAGTGGAGAAGGGAACCAACTACCCATGACACGGCACCAACATTGGATAGCTACTCAAGTCGTCCACTCCAAGCTCAATGAACTAGAGGCAATGATGGAAGATACCACCTTAAGCTATGAAGAAAGAGCTCAAGTGCAAAGGAGAGACCTCAATAACCAAGTTCAAGACCTCCATGAGAAGATTGATGCTCAAGGACAAGAGTTGAAAGCAACACTCGACATACAAGGTCAAGAAACAAGAGAGATGAAGACGGCGTGGGACACTATCATTCAACAACTCAACCGACGAGACAAGAGAAGACACCAATCAAGGTCTTAGCGCTCTCATAGTTCAAGGTCACGAGCTCCTACACCGTCTCATCATGATTCCAATGAAGACCCATGTCACCATAATGTGGATGATCAAGTGCTTCAACAACAAGCTCAAGAAGCGGAGCAAGCAAGACTTCGAATTGACCAAGAACGTCAACGCCTTGAGGAAGTGCGCCTTCAACAAGAGAGTAGAGACTCTCCATGCTCAATTCCAACAAGAGCAAGAACGCCTACGACATGATCAAGATCTAGTTCATGCAAGGGAACAAGAACGCATCCGCAATGAACAACAAGCACTTGAAGAACAAGAATGGCAACGACAAGCACAAGAAGCTCAAGCTATAAGACAACACCTTAATGAAGAGGAACAAAGGCAAGCGCACCAAGAGGGCCAAATCATCAATGTTATTCAACCTCAACGTGATGGGGCACCACGCCCTCAAGGTCAAGACAATCGTCGCCATCATGATGATTGACGTCATGGTAGAAGACCACATCATCGAGCACAAGAGGTTGAGATAAATTAAGAATCAAGTCATCACCAAGCATCAAGTGAAGAAAGTGTGATGCCTCGACACCGCTGCCACAATGAAGATCAAGCTCAAGGTCATGGAAGACCGCCTCCTCGTCAACAAAATAGAAACAACAATCGAGATGCTCAAGGTCCACAACCTCAAACTCAACAACGTCAAGACCATGGTGAAGAAAGACCACATCCTAGACGCAATGACCGTAATGAGGAAGAAATCTTTGGGAAGCTAAAGTTCACCATGCCCAATTTCCAAGGAGAATAAGACCCCGAGGCATACTTGTCTTGGGTTCTCAAAGTTGACAAAATCTTCCGCATCCACAACTTCTCCGAAGCAAAGAAAGTGGTCATGGCATCACTTGAATTTGAGGGATATGCAAATGTTTGGTGGGAAGAAGTAAACAAGAAGCGTGCTCAAGAAGACTTAGAGCCCATTGATACATGGGAAGAGATGAAATAAGTGATGCACACCCGCTTTGTGCCCACTCACCACAAACATGACCTCTTCAACAAGCTCACTCAACTCAGGCAAATCTTCAAGTCCGTTGAGGAGTATTACAAGGAGATGCACATGACCATGATGAGTGCAAATGTCGATGATCGAGAAGAGCAAACAATGGCAAGGTTCCTAAATGTATTGAACATACCCGTCAAGAGGATTGTGGAATTATTGCCATACACCAACATGGTTGAGTTACTTCATCAAGCTACAAGGGCCGAGCGCCAAGTAAGAGAAGACCTAGAAAGTGCTAAATCCAAGTCCTTCTTTGCCTCAAGAAATGCAATCAATGACTCCGCTAGCACCATGAACACAAGTGATAGCTCCTCAAAGGACCCCACAAAGCCAACTAAAAGTTCCATGAAGACCACAAGTCTCAAGCCACCTACATCAACAATGTCATCCAAGGCTTCAACGGGATCTAGTAACATCACTTGCTTCAAGTGTGGTGCCCAAGGACATAAATATTTTGAGTTCACAAACACAAGAGTCATGATAACTCGGAATGATGGGAATGTGGACTACTTAAGTGAAGATGCATATGAAGCCTTGGTGCAAGCCGCAACAACACTTGAAGATGAGGAGTTGGAAAACCATGAGAATGTCTTATGTGAGCATGATACAAGTCCTTCTCTTGTGGTATCCAAATTTTTGACCACTCATGCATTTCACAATGAAGACCAAAGGTGCAACAACTTCCAAACAAGAGCCGGAATCAATGGCAAGTCGATAAAGGTCATCATCGATGGAGGAAGTTGTCACAACCTTGCAAGCAACAAACTATGTTCCAAGCTCAACCTCCAACTTCGGAAGCATCCTCACCCTTACCATATCCAATGGTTAAGTGACAACGGAAATGTGAAGATTGAACATACCGTCACCATATCCTTCAAGATTGGAGCCTATGAAGACACTATAGAGTGTGATGTGGTCCCAATGACCATATGCCACATGCTACTTGGATGCCCTTGGCAATATGACAAAAAGGCAATCCATGATGGTTCAACCAATGCTTATAGCTTCAAGGTCAATGACAAGACGTTCATTCTACGCCAATGACTCCTAGCCAAGTAATTGCAAACAACGCAAAGTCTTCAGCGAGGGCACAAGAAACCATTACCAATAGTGAGATGAGAGGTGAGAGAGTGATCCACCAAAAAGATAGTGAGCTCCACAAGCCATATGTGAGAGGAATGACGAGTGTCCTCCTAGCCAACAAGAGTGAGATGAGAGAAGTGCACCACAACCCATCCACCAAATTGCACTATGTGCTCACTTGCAAGGGACCATCCTCGGAGACTAACAACTTAACAACACTTCCTTCGTCTTTGAAGGAGTCTCAAGATGTCTTCCTCAACAATATTCCTCTAGGACTACCACCGCTCCAAGGCATAAAGCACCACATCGACCTCATGCAAGGCGCCACACTACCAACATATACCGCTTACCGCACCAAACCCGACGACCAAGAAGAAAGAAAAC
>NC_061510.1:266121999-266132989 GCF_022539505.1 Lolium rigidum | reverse complement strand
TGAATTCGCTCCTTTCCACGTATACATTTGATACCTCATTGGATGGCATATCAAGATGGGACTGGGCCGCGTCGACCCGCCGGGTCACTGACCCGGCCCAAAAATTCAAGTCCATTGGGGCGTACGGGTCGGCCTTGATATGTTTTTGGGCCAACAGAGCCGGCTTTGATCGACCCACTGGGTCAACGGGGTCGACCCGTCGATTCCAACTAGTCGCAGCCCCCGTCTCCGCCTGACCTCGTCTCCGCCCCCGTCTCCGCCCCCGCCCATCTCTGCTGCCGGCGGCGGCGCTGCCTCCTGCGTCTCTCCGGCTGCCCTCCGTACTGGTCGTCGCCGTCCTGGTCGCTTCCGTCCCGGTCGCCGCCCATCTATTCTGCCGATGGCGCTGCCTCGTGGTTTCTGGTCGGGCGACGGACGCTACCGCCCCGACCACCCCTTGACCATCCCGTAGCTGGCTGCTCCTTCCGTTCCGAGGCCTCCGACGCCAAGATCCCTCCGCCGCCCGTCTTCTCCGACAGTGTAAGTAATATCCAATTCGTGCCCTCCTCTCCCCATCTACTGCTAGATGTGGAGTTCGATGACTCTGTGAGGACCATTGTAGCATTGCTGGGTCGGCTTCAGTTAGCTAATCCTAATATTCTGTACGTGTTTTGCGATTTGTCAATACCAGGCTCTGTATGTAGTATCTTGGATCGATTCAGCTTGATGTAAATCTGCTTGTTTCCCTGAGCTCATCAGATGCTTTAGATTAGATCCGCTCTTTCGTCGGATTCTAGTGCTGCAGACAACCTCCTGGTAGTCTTGGAACAAGACACTAAACTTATTCATCACAAGTGATTTTTAATCAAGACATGTAACACAAGCTTGTTCTGTGGTGTTTTTTTTTTAGTTCTGTACCACAATAGATTTCGAGCTGCCTTGTTGAGCAAAATAGTATGTACTGTATACTGATGTTACCTCCTACATACTTGCTCTGTAATGTTCCTATATTTCCCTCTGATCAGAAACATGGAATTGGAAGAAGGGAATCCTGAAGCTCAACAAAGTGGTACCTCGATATTGATATCTGGTGCAACAAGGACTGGGCCTCTGCTGTCTCCTTCTTTGATAAATCGCACCAGAGCTTATGTTGGTGAGCGTTTTTTCAATCTTTCTTTTATACGGATGCAACTTAAGAGTTGATTAGTTCTTATGTAACTGCAATGTTAACTCTTCAATCCTTTTTTTAGCGGCTTGGTCTGCACGTGATGCTCAAATGGATGATTTGGAAGAAGATGATGCCGACGAACAAGATGTCAACTATGAAGAAGAGGAAGAAGTAGATGAGGATGATGATGATGAAGACGAAGCAGAGGAAGATTTTGCTGATGAAGAGGAAGGAGATGAGGATGTTGACATGGGAACATTTTCTGAACAGGGAAGAAATTTTTTGTCCAAAGTCTGGAGAGAATATGAGCCTAAGCGTGTTGATGGGATAGTGATAGCTGCTGAGTGCAAACATTGTGCAAGGAATATTTGTGCTGAGCGTAAACATGGAACTAGTTCATTGCGCAAACATTTGAAGAGGTGCAAGGAAAGAAAGAAGGTTCTTAGAGTTTCTGGCATGTTGAGTGCTTCCATCATGAGCCCTGATGGAGTTTCAATTGGTCATTGGACATTTGATCAGGCATTGGCACGTAGAGAGCTCATGAGGATGATAGTGTTGCATGAATTGGCATTCTCACTGGTGGAGTATGATGGCTTTAGAAGGTTCGTCTCTAGTTTAAATCCAAGTTTCAAAATGGTCTGTAGGAAAACAATCAAAAAGGACTGCCTGAAAGCCTTCAAGGAAGAGATGTGCAGCCTACAAGCTATATTTAGACACTCTAGGTCCAAGATATCATTAACCTCGGACATGTGGACATCCAATAGAACAATTGGGTTCATATGCATTACTGCACACTTTATTGGTCATGACTGGAAGCCGCAGAAAAGAATTGTCAAGTTTGCTGCCATGGAGACACCTCACACAGGAGTTGCTACGCTCAACGTCATGGTGAATTTTATAAGGGAGTGGAACATAGAAGATAAATTATTTGCGATTACGCTTGACAATGCATCCAACAATGGTGCAATGATGAAGTTACTAAAGAAGCATTTGCTGGACAAAAAAATGTTACTTGGAGGTGGCAAGTTGTTCCATCAACGCTGTGCTGCACATGTCATCAACTTGATATGCCAAGCTGGGTTGGATTTTCTTGACCCCATGATCAGCAAAATACGTGACAGTGTCAAATACATCCGAAGCTCACAAACTCGAAAAGAAAAGTTTGAAGAAATAGTTGAGCAAGTAGGCATATCTTGTGGCAAATGGCCAAGCCTTGATACTCCAACCCGCTGGAACTCAACCTACATCATGATTGATATCGCGAGAGAGTATCGTGCAGTTGTTCAGTTCATTGGCCATTCAAGATAAAAATTACCCCTTCAACCCATCATCCGAGGATTGGGAAAACGCTGATGCTATTTGCAGGTTGCTAAAAGTATTCTATGAAGCCACGAATGTGGTATCGAGCACAAAGTACCCTACTGCTAACTTGTATTTCCATGAAATTTGGAAAGTGAAGCACACATTGGAGCACCAACATTATGAAGAGAACAGTAAGTTTGGTGATGTGGTCATGTATATGAAGAGAAAGCTAAAGAGGTACTGGAAGCTTTCATGGTTAAACCTTTGCATTCCTGTGATTTTGGATCCACAGTTCAAGCTGAGATACATTAAATATCGATTTCGCTCGGAATTTGGTGATGAAGCTGAAGCAATGATTGCTAAAGAAGAAAAATTGTTTCAAGAGATGTTCAAGGAATACCTCCAATTGAATGCTTCTAATTCAAACCCCATGACTCAAGGAGGTGATGATGAAATGGTTGTAAGTGATGATCCCATGGCTGATCGGGACAACCATATCATCCAAAGTGCTCAATCAACAAATGTGGATTCTTCGAACTTGATTCATACTTGTCAAAGGTTCCCATCCGTCGAACCGATCATTTCGACATCCTTTCTTGGTGGAAGACAAATTCAGCTGAATACCCAACATTGAGTCGTATGGCAGCAGATATCTTGGCAGCCCCTGCCTCTACGGTAGCATCCGAGTCCGCATTTAGCACAGGAAAAAGAGTACTATCGGATTTTCGAAGTCGAATGACTCCTAAAACAGCTGAAGCGCTTGTTTGCCTACAGGATTGGATAAGAGCCACAGGTAAAGCTATAATACACAAGCTCTTTTCTTGTTTCTTATTAATGCTTAAAGTTTACAAATTCATGAAATGACATTTTTTTCTGCAGCTAATACTGAGCGTAGCATGGCTTCAGTTCATGACATAATAATGGAGTTGGAAGGTCTTTGACATGTCCCTGTATTTGTTTTCTCTTCACTGCTGCAACATACTTTATTTCTGTACTTGACTTGTTTTTTGATAAATGCGGATGATGATGACAAGTAACCTTCAAGTCTTTGCGCAAACACGTGGGAACAATGGGCGTAGCTTCTCCAAGACAACCTAGAATGTAAGAAATCCAAGTTGCACATTTTTAGGTCCTTCCTCGGTTGATACCACTAGTTGCATGTGTTTAGAAGAATGATGGACTTCGGGGATGTGCGGCGATAACGCTGTACTGCTGACATCCACTATTTTCTCATTTGACTCGGCTTATATACTTCCAACTTTTGAGATTTGTTTGCAACGATACATGTATGCACCAAGGATCTTGATACCGATAGTAATCTGTTTGAGTATGCTTTGATGTTGTCCGGTGCTCAATGGCTTTAAGTGAGATATGACTATCTGTTTCGAGTATTTTGTCTGCTTTCTTATGCTGTATGGTGTCTTGGTTTTAAATATTAGTGCTAGTGTCATGGTGTCTATATAGCGTAACCTAGCCAATCACTTGTCAACTCGGCCAGCAGCACATGACATGACTGCTCGCCTTGACCAGCCAGTGATCCAGGAGACAGATGATTCCATCGCCTCCGGTTGTCAGCACTTTCTAGTTTGCAAATGTGTGTGTAGTCACCTCCCTGCTCACTGCTGTTGCTTTTAAGGTTATTAAGTCCTTGCTTGGTACTAAGAATATTCTTCTCGATGTTTACTGAAATTTTCTTTACAATTTCCTGATGAATACAGATGACAAGTGTTGAAGCATGTGGGAGAACGGATGGTAACCTTCACCAGATGATGAAGCATTCACCTGAATAAATGTAGTCACGGCTTAGACGGAAGAAAAGATTGGTATTGTATCAGATTTTAGATTGATGTCGTCGGTTTGTTTTGTGCTATATTGCTACCAGATTCTAGTTTGATGTACTTGCTCTGTTGCTTTACCCGTAGCGTCCTCGTTAAAGAAGTTGGTATTGCTATCAGATTTTAGATTGATGTCGTGAGTTCGTTGTGTGCTATATATACTTGTGATTTTACCGGAAAAGGTTTGAACTAAGTCTCTATTTATATTCTCTCGTTTCTTGCGTCTCTGTTTGATCCAGATTTGTAACGAACAAGTACATGTAAACATACGTACGTAATACATAGGAACATAAGCTAGAATCGTATAGTTACAGTATTTTGGGTCGGCCTTGATGACCCAACGGGCCAGCGAGGCCATGACCTTTTGCAGAAATGGGCCGACCCACGGCCTCACTTATTGCCCTTGGGGCCACGGGGCCAGGTCCGGGGCCAGGTCCGGGCCGACCCAGTCCCATCCTGAATGGCATACTACTTCATGCGAATACGTTGTGTTCAATCAGGTACATTGACCGAGACGCAAGCCATGGAGACCAAGCCAAAGAAGAGGGAGCTGAAGATGAAGAAGACTGAGTTCCAACGCTCCAGTCGGAGGTACCGCCCCCCAGGACCAGAACTTCCGCCCAGATGCCTCCCAGATGTTGTGCAACGCTCAGTGAAAAGAATCCACCCGGAACTTCCACCCCGAGTGACCGGAACTTCCACCCATAGGAACTTCCGCCCCAGTTCCGAAAACGAGCTCCTAAGCCCCTGGATGTTACTGCAAGGAAATGAGCCATTTTCGGAACTAGGCCGAAAGTTGGCCGGAAGTACCGCCCGGGCCGGAACTTCCGCCCCTTGAGACTGGAACTTCCGCCCCGATCGGAACTTCCGCCCCAGAGGCCGGAACTTCCGCCTGCACGACTTTCGGCCCAAAACTGCACAACTCAGCTTGTAACTTATCTCTTCGCCCCACCAACTATAAATAGCCTTGTTGGCTCAGATCTGAGATTAAACTTGAATTGAGAAAGAACTTGAGCCATGCTCTTGCCCCTATGTGGGAAACCCTACACTAGATCTTAGATCTTGTATCACTCGATCTCCTTGTTGAATCCTTGTGATCTCTTTGGTGACTTCTATCAATTGTTGGTCTTTTGCTTGCACTTCTACCTTTGGGTATTTTGCTTGCACTTCTACCAACCTTGATCTTTTCACCCTTCTAGATCTCTTGGATTCGATTCGTCGATCTTTTTGCGGGACTTCTACCGAAAGGTCTTTTCCTTGCAACTTCTATCAAGTTGGTGGTTCGGGCCAACGAGGACAAACCGATTTGTGTGTGTGTGAGTTTGTATCCCCGATCCCCTTCGTGTTCTTCGCATTCTACCACCTCCCCCACGAATCCCACCCAAATCCGTGAAGATCGGGCCTCCCATAGGGCTCAGCCCTTATAAAAATCCTTAGTCTATACAGACTCTGTCGCGGTAGAGAAACAACACGAAACCATGTCGCGGTAGGAAACAGGGTATATGGTAGATGTATATGGCAGTGGCAGAAGTATATGACGAGTGTATATGGCGATGGAGGAAGTATATGGCTTGGTATATGGCGGTGGTGGCGGTGATCCGCGTATGGTGCGAGCGACGGCCGCAGCGTGACTAATATGACCAGAACTCGAAACTCTAAAGGAACTAGACGCTGAGACCAACAACTCGACACGAAGATGCAGACATAAATTCAAGTATGCAAAACTGAAAAGACAATGCAAAGACGTGACGATGATCTAAAACCCTAACAGTATTTTTGGCTTTTTCGTGGTTTATGGGTATGATGGCAGATGCAATCTACACTAGGAAAACTGTAAAATCTCACCGAGCAACCTGAAATCTGATACCACTTGCTGATACCACTTGATAGGGCAAAGGTGTCCGATCTTTCGATGAGATGAAGATAGCTTCGATTAGTTGGTGGAGTTCGTGCTTGACGATCCGACTACACGTGCAAAGCTCGTGCGCCAATGCAATCGCTAGGACAATCTCCAGAGTTGCGATCTTGCGGATGCATGATCAGCCTAACCGACGAGGGTCTTAATTCATACCGAAATCGAGAACAAGTAAGAACTAATGATGCAATCAGGATATTGCGGTTGTATGATGAAAGCTTTATTAAATAAGATGGGATTCCGAATAGTCGGTCTTGTTACGGCGCTGCCCTCAAAAGAAGTACACGAGAGTTGTAGCAAGGGCTAACTTTTAGTCTAATAAAAATCCGAGTCTAAACGTGACGGCTATTGGAGTATTTAAATGAGGAAAAGGTGGGGTTTCGGCCAGCCATACGTGTGGTGGCCGAACCAAACCCTAGAAGGCCTTTCCCCCTCCAATACGGACTCTAAAAAGTGGCTGACTTAATTTCTGCGAAAATAACATGGGCCTGGCCCAAAAATAAAGGTGACGCAACACAATTTTATGCTATGGACGAAATTATGAAGTGTAATCTTGTATATTTCGTCCAAATCTTCAATCATCATTAGGGTGGCTTCAAAATTCTGAAATCTCCACTTGGGGCGTTGATGTCTACGTTCCCCCTCCTTTCCTGTAGACAGTGTTGGGCCTCCAAGAGCAGAGGTTTGTAGAACAGCAGCAAGTTTCCCTTAAGTGGATACCCAAGGTTTATCGAACTCGGGGAGGAAGAGGTCAAAGATATCCCTCTCATGCAACCCTGCAACCACAAAGCAAGAAGTCTCTTGTGTCCCCAACACACCAAATAGGTGCACTAGTTCGGCGAAGAGATAGTGAAATACAGGTGGTATAAATAAGTATGAGCAGTAGCAACGGTGGCGAGAAAAGTGCTTGGCGTGTAGTTGATGGTGGTGGTATTGCAGCAGTAATGTAACGCATAGAAACGATAAACAAGCAGTAGTAACTCAGCAGTAGTAACGCGAGTAGTAGTAAACAAGCAGTAGTAACTCAGCGGTATTTAGGAACAAGGCCTAGGGATTACACTTTCACTAGTGGACACTCTCAACATTGATCACATAACAGAATAGATAAATGCATACTCTACACTTTTGTTGGATGATGAACACATTGCGTAGGATTACACGAACCCTCAATGCCGGAGTTAACAAGCTCCACAATAATGCTCATGTTTAAGTAACCTTTAGTGGAAGATAGATCAACGCTACTAAACCAAGTACTAGCATAGCATGCACACTTGTCACCTTCATGCATATGTAGGAGGAATAGATCACATCAATATATCATAGCAATAGTTAACTCCATAATCTACAAGAGATCATGATCATAGCATAAACCAAGTACTAACACGGTGCACGCATCTGTCACCTTTGCACACATGCGGGAGGAATAAAACTACTTTAATAACACATCACTAGAGTAGCACATGGATAAATTGTGATACAACATGCTGCAATCATAAAGAGATATAAATAAGCACCTCACTATGCCATTCAATGAGTAAGTATTCTGTGAAATCTAGCCTAAGAGACCCACACGGTGCACACACTCGTCACCTTTACACACGTGGGACGAGGAGTCTCCGGAGATCACATAAGTAAAACTCACTTGACTAGCATAATGACATCTAGATTACAAGCATCATCATATGAATCTCAATCATGTAAGGCAGCTCATGAGATTATTGTATTGACACACATAGGAGAGAGATGAACCACATAGCTACCGGTACAGCCCCGAGCCTCGATGGAGAACTACTCCCTCCTCATGGGAGCAGCAGCGGTGATGAAGATGGCGGTGGAGATGGCAGCGGTGTTGATGGAGAAGCCTTCCGGGGGCACTTCCCCGCTCCGGCAGGTGCCGGAACGGAGATCCTGTCCCCGGATCTTGGCTTCGCGATGGCGGCGGCTCGGAAGGTTTTCGTGGGTTTCGTCAATTGGTATCGGGTTTTCTGATCCGGGGGCTTTATATAGGTGAAGAGGCGGCGCAGGAGGGCTGACGGGGGGCCAGACCATAGGGCGGCGCGGCCCCCCCTCTGGCCGCGCCAGCCTAGGGTTTGGTGGCCCCGTGGCCCCCCTCCGGTCCTTCCCGGGTGTTCCGGATGCTTCCGATGAAAATAGGAACTTTGGCGTTGATTTCGTCCGATTCCGAGAATATTTCGTTACTAGGATTTCTGAAACCAAAAACAGCGAGAAAACAGGAACCGGCACTTCGGCATCTTGTTAATAGGTTAGTTCCGGAAAATGCACGAATATGACATAAAGTGTGCATAAAACATGTAGATAACATCAATAATGTGGCATGGAACACAAGAAATTATCGATACGTTGGAGACGTATCAGCATCCCCAAGCTTAGTTCTCGCTCGTCCCGAGCAGGTAAAACGATAACAAAGATAATTTCTGGAGTGACATGCCATCATAAACTTGATCATACTATTTGTAAAGCATATGTAGTGAATGCAGCGATCAAAACAATGTATATGACATGAGTAAACAACTGAATCATATAGCAAAGACTTTTCATGAATAGCACTTCAAGACAAGCATCAATAAGTCTTGCATAAGAGTTAACTCATAAAGCAATAATTCAAAGTAAAAGCATTGAAACAACACAAAAGAAGATTAAGTTTCAGCGGTTGCTTTCAACTTGTAACATGTATATCTCATGGATAATTGTCAATGCAAAGCAATATAACAAATGCAATATGCAAATATGTAAGAATCAATGCACAGTTCACACAAGTGTTTGCTTCTTGAGGTGGAGAGAAATAGGTGAACCGATTCAACAATAAAGTAAAAGAATGGTCCTTCAAAGAGGAAAGCATTGATTGCTATATTTATGCTAGAGCTTTGATTTTGAAAACATAAAGAGAGCATAAAAATAAAGTTTTGAGAGGTGTATGTTGTTGTCAACGAATGGTAGCGGGTACTCTAACCCCCTTGCCAGACAAACCTTCAAAGAGCGGCTCCCATTTTATTTTATTTTTGGATGGCACTCCTTCCAACCTTTCTTTCACAAACCATGGCTAACCGAATCCTCGGGTGCCTGCCAACAATCTCATACCATGAAGGAGTACCTTTTTTATTTTAGTTTTATTATGATGACACTCCTCCCAACCTTTGCTTACACAAGCCATGGCTAACCGAATCCTTCGGGTGCCGTCCAACAATCACATACCATGGAGGAGTGTCTATTTTTAGTTTGTTAATTTGGGACTGGGAATCCCATTGCCAGCTCTTTTTGCAAAATTATTGGATAAGCGGATGAAGCCACTAGTCCATTGGTGAAAGTTGCCCAACAAGATTGAAAGATAAACACCACATACTTCCTCATGAGCTATAAAACATTGACACAAATAAGAGGTAATAAATTTTGAATTGTTTAAAGGTAGCACTCAAGCAATTTACTTTGGAATGGCGGAGAAATACCATGTAGTAGGTAGGTATGGTGGACACAAATGGCATAGTGTTGGCTCAAGTATTTGGATGCATGAGAAGTATTCCTCTCGATACAAGGTTTAGGCTAGCAAGGTTGTTTGAGGCAAACACAAGGATGAACTAGTACAGCAAAACTCACATAAAAGACATATTACAAGTATTATAAGACTATACATCGTCTTCCTTGTTGTTCAAACACTTTACTAGAAATTATCTAGACCTTAGAGAGACCAATTATGCAAACCAAATTTTAGCATGCTCTATGTATTCTTCACTAATAGGTGCAAAGTATATGATGCAAGAGCTTAAACATGAGCACAACAATTGCCAAGTATCACATTACCCAAGACATTTATAGCAATTACTACATGTATCATTTTCCAATTCCAACCATATAACAATTTAACGAAGAGGAAACTTCGCCATGAATATTATGAGCTAAGAACACATGTGTTCACACGAACCAGCGGAGCGTGTCTCTCTCCCACACAAGCATGATGTAATCCAATTTATTCAAACACAAACAAAAACAAAAGCAAACAGACGCTCCAAGTAAAAGCACATAAGATGTGGCCGAATAAAAATATAGTTTCGGGGAGGAACTCGATAATGTTGTCGATGAAGAAGGGGATGCCTTGGGCATCCCCAAGCTTAGACAGCTTGAGTCTTCTTGATATATGCAGGGGTGAACCACCGGGTGCATCCCCAAGCTTAGAGCTTTCACTCTTCTTGATCATAGTATATCATCCTCCTCTCTTGACCCTTGAAAACTTCCTCCACACCAAACTCGAAACAACTCATTAGAGGGTTAGTGCACAATATAAATTGACATATTCAGAGGTGACACAATCATTCTTAACACTTCTGGACATTGCATAATGCTACTGGACATTAGTGGATCAAAGAAATTCATCCAACATAGCGAAAGAGGCAATGCGAAATAAAAGGCAGAATCTGTCAAAACAGAACAGTTCGTATTGACGAATTTTAAAATGGCACCAGACTTGCTCAAATGAAAATGCTCAAATTGAATGAAAGTTGCGTACATATCTGAGGATCATGCACGTAAATTGGCATAATTTTCTGAGCTTCCTGCAGGGCAGTGGGCTCAGATTCGTGACAGCAAAGAAATCTGGAACTGCGCAGTAATCCAAATCTAGTACTTACTTTTCTATCAAAGACTTTACTTGGCACAACAAAACATAAAACTAAGATAAGGAGAGGTTGCTACAGTAGTAAACAACTTCCAAGACACAAATATAAAACAAAGTACTGTAGCAAAATAACACATGGGTTATCTCCCAAAAAGTTGATGCAG
>NC_061510.1:266053398-266121899 GCF_022539505.1 Lolium rigidum | reverse complement strand
GTCATTTTGATGAGGCCTAAGGGCTAGGATGTGCCCGGATCCCACGAATTTGACCAAGTGAGTGGATGAATGAGGTGGAAGAGGATGAAGAACACAAAATCCAAATAAGAACACACACACACAACCCAACACAAACCAAATTTACTCCCTTGGTAGGTTAGACCAAGCCAATAGAACCACTTCTTAGAGAGACCCTTGGGTAGAATCTAACAAGTGGGAGATTGGTGAGGAGATCTCAACTAGAACTTGGATGAGAGAGGGGTAGCCTTGAATCATCCATGAAGAGTAGAAATCACTCAAGAGTGCCTTGATACAAAGGGGATGAAACCCTAGGGAGACAAAGCTCATCTTCATGTTTAAGCTATCATCTTGTCTACCCTAATTTGGGGAGAGGGATGAGCTATATATAGGCCCGGATCCGTCCGGGGGTAAAAGGGGCATTACAATAAGGTAGTGGTGACAATAGATGATAAATAGACGGTTGGGATGAAGTTGACTTCGAGGGGCCGGCAGTGCCGGCGTGTTCGGGCGGCAGCAGCCGGTGGGGCCGGCAGCTGCCGGGAAGATGGGCCGGCAGTGCCGGGGTGCGCCCACCGGCAGTTGCCGGCCAAGTGGGGCGGCAGTGCCGGCCTTGTCGTGGCCGGCGGCCGGAGCCCTTCTCCTTCTTCTCGATTCTTCTTCTTCGGTCCTCCCTTCTTCTTCCATGAACCATGTGGCTTCCCTCTCCTCGGCTCCTTGACGCTCCCTTCGGTTCCTTGACGAGATTGGTACCTAACGACATATAGACATAGGCATGAGGTAGCAATCCGTCCAAGGTTATGTCGAGGTCGCCCATAGAGAGGAAGGAGTTCACCTTGACATATATGGCATGGGTTTGTGTTGTTGGTCCACTTGGGGGACTCGTTGGCCATGGTGTAGCGTCAACGATAGGCGGGGCTGCACTTGACGGTCTTGAGGTGGAGGTGTCCGAAGGCCACCCCGCATCATCTCCCCCCCCTTGGGGAAGAGTCGTCCTCGACTCTTGTTCCTCCTCAACGATGATGTAGGCCATGACGGTTCTCCCATGTATTAATGGGTGGACAAAGTCGCGGTCGAAGAAGAACTTGGGGAAAAACAACTTGCAAATGGAAAGCTTGTGGATGCCAATTTGGTGATCGGCGAACAAGAGGCTCTCAATCAAATACGAAGCATCAAGTCGTTTCTCCAAGAGGCATTTGGCAAAAATGGGAAACAAAAGTGTGTCGATGTATCCAAAATTTGGAAGGGCAAAAATTTGTGCATGTAAGAGTTGTAAGGTGTCAAAAATGTGTGGTGTAGCATTGTCCCAAACAACTGGAACAAACAAAAGGCAAGTATTGGCGGCAAAATTTGGGGCAAAATTGTTATATGCAATGGCAAAGCTATGGAGACTTCTAGCTTGGGAAAGTATGGTTGGCGTGAGCCAAGTATGGGTATCCTCAAGTGTCAAAGAATCCATTTCAATTGCCAAAGGTGAAATGAGAAATCCAAAGAAGAGCAACTTTATGAGTGACATGTGGCACAAGATGCATAATGTGTCTCTCACATGTATTACATGGTCCTTGAGATTCTTGGAGTGTATGATGATAACATCAAGACATACAACAACCATTGTGCCAACAAGATGTGTCAAGATATGTTGCATAAGAAGCAAAAGAGGTGACGAGGCATTGGTCCAAACCGGAAGCTCGACAAGACAAGCCGGAAACACATGAGGGCGAAGGCGTTTGGGAACATACCCTTTGGCGTGAATCCCGTGGGTTGGATCATGTATCTCATCCGTGTTGGGGTAGCTCTCAATTGCGCGTTTCGTGAGCTCATGCTCCGTAGCGGTGGAAGTTGTCATTCGGGTACCTATACACACAAAAGAGAAAACAAAAAGCGTGTGTGCATGGTAGAGGAACACATCATCCATCATGATGTTCCATGTCTTGTGCACATCACCATTAGTGTCAATCAAGATAGTATGAAATGCATGGCGATGGTGCATATGGCAAGAAGGTGCATTCATGGCATGTGGTAACTCATGATCATCAAAAATAGAGAAGGCTATGGGGGCCATCTCATGGACTATGAAATAAGCATTCTTGCATACCAAGCATAAGAAAGAGCAATTGTTCACAATTTGGGATGCAAGGATCATGGAATGGTGTAAACATTTGGGGCAAAGCATGTGGAACATGTTATCATTGTTGTCGACAACCCTATGTAAAGAGCAAGTGTTCATCAAGGGTGTCACAACACAAGCATGATCATAATCATTATCATTGCAAGCAAGCGGGGAAAATGTGAAACTCTCATAGCATGGCATGGTCATTGTATCACAAGCAATCAATTCCACATGATCAACAATGTTATCAAGCAAAGAATCACATGGGAAAGTGAAAGTAGCATGTGAAGTAGCTAAAGGATCATCGAGATCATGCATGCACTCATAAGTCATCATGTCCACTAGTGGGATCATGGCATCATCAACACCTATGTTGTTACCTTTGTAGGCCGACTCATTTGAGGTAGGTGTTGTGGAAGTAGGAGGATCCATGTGGTCGACATGTCCATCTTGGAGCAAGCATGGTGAGATATCATCATCTTCATGCACCATGTACATTGTCTCCATGAGCGGGAACTCGTCCTCCGTGGAACCTAGTGCAACATAAGAAGACACAAACGAGGGAGAGGTTAATGTGTTAGCAAATGCGACGTCCTCCATGGACCTATCATCTACCTCTCTCAACTCACTTTGTGTATCACTCATGTCCTCCAAACGGAAGCACTCAAACTCACATATGGGGTGGAAGTCACTCAACTCACTATCACTCTCACTCAAGTGGGCTAAGTGGCTCTCATCCTCACATGGGATTGGTACCAACTCATCAATGAAGCATAGGGGAGTAGGCTCGACTTTCTTATCTCCATGCGCCTCCTTGGTTGAAGGGAAAATCCCATGCTCAACCATCTCAACTCCATGCGCCTCCGTAGGTGAAGGGAGAATCCCATGCTCACCATGCTCAACTCCATGCGCCTCCGTAGGTGAAGGGAGAATCCCATGCTCACCATGCTCAACTCCCCTCGCCTCCTAAGTCGTCCTCAAGTGGTGGCATCTTGGAGACTTGTGCATTGAGCTCGTCGAAGTAGAGCTTCTTGGCGCTCGGCGTTGTGCATTGCCATGCCACGTGACCCTTGGCCTTGCACACCTCACATAGGAGATTGGGACATTCCCGTGGAGGGTGGCCTTGTTGCTTGCACTTGTAGCATCGGAGTCCATAGGCACGTGACGAGGTAGAGGCCATTGTGGTGGTGGCACAAGAGGTGGAAGTCGCCTTATGAGGAAGGTATGCTCGATGTGCACTTGCCATCCTTGGAGTGGTAGGCACCCTATCGTGGTGTTTGTCGCCTTCATGTCGAGGCTCTCGTCTTCGTGCATCATCACCATGGCTTGAGTGGTGTCGTCGAAGACTCGTGTAAGATGTTGGTCGATGGCGATCATGAAGTGGCTTGTGGCGGCGAAGCTCATGTGGTGACGTATGTCGATGACGGTCCTTGCCATGCCGAGATGATGGCTCATGCGACTTGGCATGTTGCTTGCGGCGCCTTGTGGAGCTTGGAGAAGAGTGTCGATGACGATCATGTTGGGGACGCTCTCGACGATCCACAAGATGGTGCCATCGTGGAGGTCCTCGATCTTCATATGTAGCTCCATTGGCCAAGTAGGGGTATGTGGGCGCCTCGGTGTTGTTCAAGGTGGTGTCGAGGTGAGGCTCCGCCATGGTGTCGATGTCGTAGTCGTGGCGTTGCTCCACCATGACGTCCATGCTTGATGAGCCATTGTCGATGTAGAGCTCGTCGATGTCGTCCTCAAAGTGGTGCTCCACCATGTCGTCCATGTTGGCGATGCTCGCGGAGCCATAGTCGGTGTAGAGCTCCTCGATGTCGGTCATGTTGTCGATGCTCGTGGAGCCATAGTCGGTGTAGAGCTCCACATGTTCCTCCACATCCGTGGTGCTTGAGGAGGCATCCTCCTCGAAGTGCTCCATGTAGTCCTCCGTATCCTCATCTTCGCTATCCATGTTAGCACGATGGTATCTATATGGTGGATGTTAGTGGAAGAAACTACCGTCAAGTCTCACCTTGAAGTGATGGAATTGGGTCAACTAACTAAACCAAGAGATAATTCAATTTGTGTTGGGTACACACACAAAAACACACGCAAAAGCTAGCAAATATGGTGGTAGGTGAGGATGGTGGAAAGCCAAAAGTCAAAATCCGAAATCAAGTTTGTTGTTAAGAGTGGGTAAGCTCCAAAATCAAATGTCCAAATGGTGATCACGGAAACACGAATGATGTGGAACTCACACACGAGATGAATAGGGTTAGTGCGACCAAGGATTGAGCGGAAAAGTGTAAGAACCCAAAAGTAAGGGTGCTCGGTGTCACACTAACACAAGAAGAGATCAAAGCTTTGGTTGCAACTTGAGAGACAACAAGATTCACACGCGGCCTCTCTTCTCTTTTCTCTCTTTTGCTTAAAAGCTTTTTACTCTTTTGTATACGGTGGCACTTGCACTCTTTTGTATATCTATGGTGGCACTTCCACTCTTTTGCTCTTTTTGTGTTTTGGCGGCTTTTTTTTCTCTCGCACTATGTTAGCGTTAGCTCGCTTTTGCTATTTTGCCACACGAGTTTTGCCTAGAAGCTTTACTCCACACGACACACACACCTCACAATCGGGGCCACGTGCAATGTCTCGCAACACGTGATAAGCAATGCTCGATAGGATAGATCGCAAAAGGAAGAGGGGCTACAAGGTTAGAGGGGCAAGTTATACCTAGATGAAAATGTTAGGCGGTGTCGGAACACACAACTTGCGATGATGGCGGCGATGGTGTCGTAGTTGCGCCGGAGTCCGGGGTGCCGAAGGTGTCGCCGCGGTGTTGATGTAGACGCGGAAGCTTGTTGGACAAACCTTGCACTCCGAAACGGAAACCGAGCAAAATAAGTCAATGCCCGAAAATTTGGGTCACGACGAGCGATCGAAGGTGTCAAAATTTTGGAGTCGGAAAATTTCGGAAACGGTGTCTAAATTAGAGTCAATATGAAAAGGGATAACTGTGAAAGTTTGGGGTCAAACGGACGCCGGAAAGTTGTCAAAATTTGGAGCAAAAATTGGGGTCAGAATTGGGCGAAACTTGTACAGCGGCACTGCCGGGCTGTGCTGGCCGGCACTGCCGGGGTGACTCGGCCGGTACTGCCGGTGAGATGCGGAGCTGGAGGATGAGCAGCTGGGGCGTGCAGGTTGGTGCTGACGCTGCTGCGGGCGCTGCTGCTTGCTGCTGGGGCTCGCGCGGCCGGGCGTGGAGGGGAGCTTAGCGGCTGGAGGCGTGCGTGCTGGCAGTTGGGGCAGGGCGCGGCGTGGTGGCTGAGCGGGCGTGGAGGCGAGCTGCTGGGGGCGCTGGGTGTGGGTGGGAGCTGCTCGTGGAGGCGCGCGTTAGCGGGTGGCCGGCGTGGTTGAGCTGGGGATTGGGGCGCGCGCGCTGCTGGAGATAGATTGGTATGGTGCAGGCGGGGCGCAGCGTGGTGGAGATGGTCGGCGGCGGCTGTTCTGTGGGTCGAGCGGAAGGAGACGGGCGTTGGGCGTTGACCCGAGCAGGGAGATGGCGGGCGGCAGTGCCGGCCCAGTCCCACCGGCAGTGCCGGTGGAGCGGCAGTGCCGCTGTGCACTGCCCGGCAGTGCCGGCCGCCCAAGAACAGCTCGAGCTGTTCGTCGTTTGTAGCGGAAAAACGGCCAGAAAATCCTCGATTCGACCAGAAATTGATGGAATTGGACGGAGAAAATTGGGGAAGATGTAGATCTACCATAGGAACACGAAATCCATGGATCAAAACCACTCAAAACGCAACAAAATCCAGATCTGACCAAAGGCAATTTAGGGCTATTTTTTGGGAATTTTTTGGAGAAAATTTTTGGGGCGAATTTGGGTGGATGGGGGTCAAATCCGGGCTAACCAAGAGCTGCTGATACCATTTGATGTGGCTCTGATGCCATTTGATGAGGCCTAAGGGCTAGGATGTGCCCAGATCCCACGAATTTGACCAAGTGAGTGGATGAATGAGGTGGAAGAGGATGAAGAACACAAAATCCAAATAAGAACACACACACACAACCCAACACAAACCAAATTTACTCCCTTGGTAGGTTAGACCAAGCCAATAGAACCACTTCTTAGAGAGACCCTTGGGTAGAATCTAACAAGTGGGAGATTGGTGAGGAGATCTCAACTAGAACTTGGATGAGAGAGGGGTAGCCTTGAATCATCCATGAAGAGTAGAAATCACTCAAGAGTGCCTTGATACAAAGGGGATGAAACCCTAGGGAGACAAAGCTCATCTTCATGTTTAAGCTATCATCTTGTCTAACCTAATTTGGGGAGAGGGATGAGCTATATATAGGCCCAGATCCGTCCAGGGGTAAAAGGGGCATTACAATAAGGTAGTGGTGACAATAGATGATAAATAGACGGTTGGGATGAAGTTGACTTCGAGGGGGCCGGCAGTGCCGGCGTGTTCGGGGCGGCAGTGCCGGTGGGGCCGGCAGTGCCGGGGAAGATGGGCCGGCAGTGCCGGGGTGCGCCCACCGGCAGTGCCGGCCAAGTGGGGGCGGCAGTGCCGGCCTTGTCGTGGCTGGCGGCTGGAGCCCTTCTCCTTCTTCTGATTCTTCTTCTTCGGTCCTCCCTTCTTCTTCCATGAACCATGTGGCTTCCCTCTCCTCGGCTCCTTGACGCTCCCTTCGGTTCCTTGACGAGATTGGTACCTAACGACATATAGACATAGGCATGAGGTAGCAATCCGTCCAAGGTTATGTCGAGGTCGCCCATAGAGAGGAAGGAGTTCACCTTGACATATATGGCATGGGTTTGTGTTGTTGGTCCACTTGGGGGACTCGTTGGCCATGGTGTAGCGTCAACGATAGGCGGGGCTGCACTTGACGGTCTTGAGGTGGAGGTGTCCGAAGGCCACCCCGCATCACATTTTGCACTTTAGTGAGTTGATCATTTGAGTTTGAACCATATGAAAATGTTTAACAAGCATCTTAACATCATTGGAGGTTCTCTCCATAATATCATGCAATTTACTAATAGCTTGAGAGTTTTCCATTAGATGATTCTCTACTCTCATATTAAAGTTATTTTGCTTAACAACATAATTATCAAATTCATCTAATCATTGATCAGGAGGTTTTGAGTAAGGAATATCTCCTTTATCAAAGCGTTGAAGATAATGTACCTCAATCGTGGATGAAGGGGGAGTTATCTTACATAAATCTTCTATAGGAGGTAAATTCTTCACATCTTCAGATTTAATACCTTTCTCTTTAAGAGATTTCTTGGCTTCCCTCATATCTTCATCATTTAATTCAATCATACCCCTCTTCTCCAATATTGGTGTTGGGGTTGGTTCAGGTGTAGTGCAATCATCATGATTTTGGCTTATTCTAGCCAACAATTCCTCAGCTTCGTCTGGAGTTCTTTTCCTGAAAACACAACTAGCACAACTATCCAGGTATGCTCTAGACTCAATGGTTAGTCCACTATAAAATATATCAAGTAAGTCATGCTTTTCCAAATCATGTCCAGGACGAGCTCTAATAAGAGAGCAAAACCTTGCCCAAGCTTCAGGCAATTTCTCCCCATCTTCCTGGTCAAAACTATAAATTTTCTCGCAAAGCAATATGTTGAGCACTAGCAGGAAAATATTTTCGAAAGAAAACATCAAGCAAACCACTTGGACTATCAATAGAATCAGGAGGCAAACTATTATACCAAGTTTTAGCATCATCCTTTAATGAAAAAGGAAAAAAATTAGCAACAAAATAAGTACGCTTCTTGATATCATCAGAAAACAAGCTACTCAAAGTAGAAATCTCATTCATGTGCTCTACAACACTTTCTTTTTCAGTACCACAAAAAGGTGTTTTCTCAACAATAGATATACGAGATAAATCAAGAGAAAAATCATAATCCTTATCCTTAATGTTTATAGGAGATGTGGCAAATTTAGGATCAGGAGACAGTTTATATCTAACAGCATGTTGTGCAAGAAGCTTTTTAATGTTACTTGCACCAGTAGTAGCATTACATTTATCAATAAAATCATCATCAAGTTCCACATAATCTTCATCAAGATCATCACTAGATTGTTCAACAGACTCAGGTGAATTAACAGGTGTAACAGTATTTTCATTAGGAATTTCAGGTATTTTCAATTTGTCTAGACCTAGCAATTGTAGCATCTAGAAAAGGACCTAATGAACCATTATCATCAAGCACAGTAGAAGCATCATCAAAATTATCAGAGGAATTTTCAGATTCAGCAGAAGTACCAACACGTGAAGCTTGTGGTGGTGAAACAAGTTGACTTATCACAGATGGTGAATCAAGAGCAGCAGAGGTACTCAGGTTTGTACCTTTTCTTGTAGTGGATGGTAATATGGCGAATTTAGCATTGCGAGGTTTACCCATGATGGAGGATTTGCAGCGAACAATATCAAATCAGGTGAACTTGCAAATAAAGCTATGCTCCCCGGCACAAGTATAGGGGATCGCAACAGTCTTCGAGGGAAGTAAAACCCAATTTATTGATTCGACACAAGGGGAGTGATAACCCACAAGTATAGGGGATCGCAATAGTCTTCGAGGGAAGTAAAACCCAAATTTATTGATTCGACACAAGGGGAGACAAAGAATACTTATAAGCCTTAACAACTGAGTTGTCAATTCAGCTGCACCTGGAAAAGCACTAGTAACAGGGGTGATGTGAAAGCAGCAGTAAGAGAGTGGATTCAGTGAGCAGATGGGTAGCTACGCATAGTCCCTCTACCACTGGATTTGCATTGAGATTCTGCCATCACTGACGGCGACGAAACGGTGTGGAATCTGCTTTTGCGGCTTGAACTGGCCTCACGTGTTCTCCTGACGAGAAAGCTATGGCATGCGACCTGCTCCTTGCAGGTGAAGTACGTTTGTTAGGAGGAAACCTTGACCGAGCTAATGGTTTGACGCGTGAAAAGAAAGAGTATGGCGGCGATCGAGGAGGCCGGCTGCAGGTGTTGTCGGCCAGCTCAAGGTGCAACCTCGCTCTTCCTGTACTACATGCATAATCACGTCAGCTGGCTTGTATGGATTCCAATACTTCCCGCTTCCTCGCCACCGTCCGGTCCTTGCTTAGTTGCTCACGGGCTTCTCGTCTGAGCCGTCGTCGAGCTGCAAGTACGTGGTCATGGCGTTCGTACATACGTATCAGCTCTATTGCAATTGATCGAAGAATAGCTATGCAGCATGGCATGACCACATTCGAGGCCTCCAGTCATTTCGGTGAAGGCATGAGCCTCCAGGCTCCAGTGCCTTTTCTTTCGTGTGTATCCAAAGTTGGAATGCACATGCAGAAATGCTAATGGAGCCCACACCATTACGTGCATGCACTTGTTAGATATATTAAGAATGCAGGCTAGTTTGGATGGATCGAGGTGTTATCTTTTGCCTTGCATGGCTCACTGTTGGAGATTCCTTTTCAGGCCAAACCAGTCACATGCAGCGATGGGGTCTTAACAATGCTGACACGCCTCACAGAGAAGCAAACGGTGTTAGCCACGTGTCGGTCTCTCTATGCGTGCGTAGCTACCCATCTGCTCACCAGTGTTCATTCGGCAGCAGTAATATGAGAGCAATAGTAACAGTAACACAGCAGCAGTAACAGTAACACAGAGGCAATGGCACCAGAAAATAGTTGATACTACTTCCAATGACATATAGGACCGAGTCAGTATTTGATGATGAAAGATGGACCGGGGTTCCCAGCTATCTACACTAGTGGTAACTCTCCAATAACAAGTGTTGGGTGAACAAATTACAGTTGGGCAATTGATAGGATTGAAATAGCATTAAGACAGAACATCAAGTCTATTAATCATGTAGGCATGTTGATAGGGAAAAGGTGTCCGATCTTTCGATGAGATGAAGATAATTCGATTTGTTGATGGAGTTCGTGCTTGACGATCCGACTACACGTGCAAAGCTCGTGCGCCAATGCAATCGCTAGGACAATCTCCGGGAGTTACTGATCTTGCGGGAGCACGATCAGCCTGACCAGCAAGGGTCTTAATTCCTACCTGAAATCGAGAACAAGTAAGAACTAAAGATGCAATCAGAATATTGCGAATAGAGATGAAAGCTTTATTGAAAAGGTGGGATTCCGAATAGTCGGTCTTGTTCTGGGCGTTGGCCTCAAAAGAAGTACACGAGAGTTGCAGTGATGGCTAACTTTTAATCTAATCAAAATCGAGTCTAAACCCTAAACTACGCTGGCTATTTATGAAACAGGCAGAGGCTGCGCAACTCAGCAGTAGTCCTAGCGTCGGCGAGTTACACAAATTATTATGGGTCGCCTGTGCTGATCGTTGTTCCCTTGGCCCTTTTGCATAAACGCTGCAGCCCATGTGGATAGGTCCCACCTCCTTGGGCCTTGCGCTGCTCCTCGCTATTCCTCTATCACGAAGGAGCTTCGTTGCACGTCACGTACATGCATGATGCATGTCCAGGTCCATGCACTTGAAAGCATCGCTGGACATCACGTACACATGCATGATTGCATGTCCAACTCCTTGCACTTGAATGGATTTGATGCAGGCCACATAGGCGATTTGCTCCCCAAGCACATATGTTCTTCTTTCTTCTTTCCTTGAATTCCTCCTTGACTTGATCACGCATTTTAACCCGAGGTTTATATAAGTCTTGCGTACTTCTCATATTAAGAATAAATATGTAGTAATTTTGCTCTCACTATTACAATAATAAATTATATAATTAATATTAGAATTCACCCGATAAATATATTCGCATGTGCTGCATATGGTCGTATCCGAGGTATTCATGTCTATATCATCCTCCCTTTCTTTAAAGTAAAGCCGTCCTCGGCGATGTTTATTCTGTAAACATGCTAACACAAGAGACAAGGTGTGTACATGGTATATGTATTTGTCATCCGGTTTAACACCTCCCTCAGATTGCATATTTAATGTTAAAAACAAACAGTCTACATAGGAGTTCATCGGATAATTCCTAGCATTCTGAAAGCAAGTATCGCAACCCAATTTGCAAATATAAGCGAGGCACATAAAATTATAATGTAATGTAGAATACTCAACATTAAACCATCCCAATATTGGTAACCCGAAATTCAATGTGACAAAATTTATAGCCACGTCATGTTGAAACAAGCAACTTTGCAACAAATTATTTTGTACAGGATTAATACCAAAATTGGAGGTCATATCAAAATGATTGAGCATACTAGTAGATTTATCTTCCATTAAACAAGAAAGTTCATCACACGTGATGCAAATCCTATGCACCATAAAATTATTGTCCACATCATACTCTCCAACCAAATAAAAACTAAAATCAGGGACGTAGACACTCTTCATGTATGCGACTTCAGCAATTTTGTTTCTTGCACGAGACAAAGACATGGGAGAATCCAATATAATAGACCATAGAGAATTATATTGTGAAATTTTAGCTGAAACTACATCATTCGGAACCAATTTTATATTATCCAAATCAGATTCAACAATTATGTCACATGATCCATTCTCGTTGTGAATTATCTTAACTGGCTCAGTCATATCAAAGTGTGAATTAGAATCAACAAAATGTGCACTCAAACTAGTATCTAGCTCATTTGTTTGATCACACAAGACATTCAAACCAATAGCACAATCCTCTAATATAGACGGTGTGACGAAATCATCAGGGAACTCAACACATGGCATATTAAAGTTAACATGGCGTTGATCAAATTCATGTGGACTTAAAAAATCAGTACCTTCATAAATACCTTGTACGTCTAGCTCACATGGTGCAAGTACTGTTGGTGGAGAAGTAGAAAATTTCACCGTCTTCTTGCCCTTATTGGTCTCGTGCATATCTCTCTTTAGTTTCTTTTCAGCTTTGCAAGCAAAATGAAACATACTAGTGATAGAATAACATTGTTCATGCATAAGTATGTCTTGTATATCACGGTTTAAACCTCTCCAAAATCTGTCCATAAAATCATCTTCATTTTCTTCTAAAAACGAGTGCAACAAGGTAGTGTCTAATGCATCATAATATTCTTGAACCGTGTAACTACCTTGATTTAGATTTTGCAATTTTTTAACCATATCACGAGTATACCGTGATGGAACAAATCTATACCGCATAGCAAGTTTCAAATCGTGCCAAGTAGTAGGTATATAAGCAGGATATGACCGACAATATTCATTCCACCATAAAGAAGCAAAATCAGTGAATGTACTAGTTGCAGTTTGTATTCTCTTTCGCTCAGAAAAATTATGAGAAACAAATATATCATTTATCTCAAACTCCCATTCGATATAAAAAGCAGGATCATAACGACCATGAAATGGTGGCATGGAAACAAGTAATCTGATCGTGTGTCTTAACCTTTCGCGGTCGTTGTTGCAGTTTGCTAGGTGGCGGCACATCGCTAACCATAGTCGACGCCCAAGAAATTCTTACTCCGAAGCTGCCATGATTAGTAGAAAACAAGAAACAAATAACAAATATATGTTCCTATCAACTACTAGGTGGTAGTGGTGGTATGCCGCTCACAAAATTGCATATATAAAATTCTTACAAGTTCTTACCATTCAGGAGGCGGCGATCGGCAACCAACAGTATCAAGTAACTCCAAAGATTGAGCGAAGCGATTGCCAAGCACACGTATACCGCACGATGTAGAAATATGTAGAGCTATAGGTAGGCTTAATATATGTGGAACTACAACCACAATAATCAATGTAAAGCTGAAAATCCGATCAAAGTTGTCAAGAGCTGGTTCTAGACTAGACTGTACTAGAGACGCGAGCCTAGGACACAGAGAAATTCACGTTGGTAAAAGGATGATAAATAGCACCGGATCAAAAATAAACTGCACGCACTTGGATAGACAACGGTATCGCAAAAGTTTATGACCGACGGAATTGCTTGTCGCGTGTCAATCAAAAGGAGGCTGATGCGACCCTCACCGCTACGTAAAGTGAGCGGCCAAAGAGCTGCGAGAAAACTTTACTAATTCCGGACAGAACTTCAATACAATGGCTTTCAAGTCAAACCGACCGACCAGATTTTCTATACAAGCATGCAGCGAGAACGGATTGATACTTCTCCTTCTTTTTCTTTCTCAATTGTTTTTTAGACAACACGGACCAAGTCCCGAGAGAGAGATAAAGCTGTCGTACGTAACAACTCTTTTTTGTTACTCTTCTTTTCGCTACTTTTTTTTTCTATTTTTTTTTTCAAACACTCTTTTCTTTGAAGCGACTCTCTCCTTTATATACGATCAGATTTGTTTACTATCTCTTCTTCTCTGTATACTTCACGATTCAACGTGCAGCACTTCAGATCACGATTGAGCCTCTTCTTTTTATAACTGATCCAAAACACTAGGATCTGTGACAGCTGAACTCGAACAAAATATGCTACATAGAAAGCGGCAGCGTTGACAGGATGAACACAAAGAAACAGTAGCGTGACGAAAATTAGATCAGATCTAGATGGAGATAGATCTGGATGGAGATGATAACAACAACGGTTTATGGCGATGCGGAAGAAAACGAGGAATAAGTATGGAGATATAGCGGCGTGAGAAAACGTGACTAGAACTCGAAACTCTAAAAGACTAGACACTAGAAACCAGCAGCTCGACACACGATGCAACGAAAATTCAACAAAACAAAAACAAAGTGGCGATAGCAAGAAGGCTAAGAGTGGTTTTAGGCGAGGATGAACTAATCTAACTTCTTTTTGTGGGGCTTTTTCTGGGTTATAGGTAAAAACAAATCTACACTAGGAAAAACTGTAAAATCTCACCGAGCAACCTGAAATCTGATACCACTTGATAGGGCAAAGGTGTCCGATCTTTCGATGAGATGAAGATAATTCGATTTGTTGATGGAGTTCGTGCTTGACGATCCGACTACACGTGCAAAGCTCGTGCGCCAATGCAATCGCTAGGACAATCTCCGGGAGTTACTGATCTTGCGGGAGCACGATCAGCCCGACCAGACAAGGGTCTTAATTCCTACCGAAATCGAGAACAAGTAAGAACTAAAGATGCAATCAGAATATTGCGAATAGAGATGAAAGCTTTATTGAAAAGGTGGGATTCCGAATAGTCGGTCTTGTTCTGGGCGTTGGCCTCAAAAGAAGTACACGAGAGTTGCAGTGATGGCTAACTTTTAATCTAATCAAAATCGAGTCTAAACCCTAAACTACGCTGGCTATTTATGAAACAGGCAGAGGCTGCGCAACTCAGCAGTAGTCCTAGCGTCGGCGAGTTACACAAATTATTATGGGTCGCCTGTGCTGATCGTTGTTCCCTTGGCCCTTTTGCATAAACGCTGCAGCCCATGTGGATAGGTCCCACCTCCTTGGGCCTTGCGCTGCTCCCTGCTATTCCTCTATCACGAAGGAGCTTCGTTGCACGTCACGTACATGCATGATGCATGTCCAGGTCCATGCACTTGAAAGCATCGCTGGACATCACGTACACATGCATGATTGCATGTCCAACTCCTTGCACTTGAATGGATTTGATGCGAGGCCACATAGGCGATTTGCTCCCCAAGCACATATGTTCTTCTTTCTTCTTTCCTTGAATTCCTCCTTGACTTGATCACGCATTTTAACCCGAGGTTTATATAAGTCTTGCGTACTTCTGCATATTAAGAATAAATATGTAGTAATTTTGCTCTCACTATTACAATAATAAATTATATAATTAATATTAGAATTCACCTGATAAATATATTCGCATGTGCTGCATATGGTCGTATCCGAGGTATTCATGTCTATATCATATGTTTTCCATATATAGTCATACGTGCTCGCAATGAGAAACTTGCATAACATCTTTTGTCCTACCAGCCGGTGGCAGCCGGGCCTCAAGGGAATCTACTGGTAATTAAGGTACTCCTTTTAATAGAGCACCGGAGCATAGCATTAACACTTGGTGAAAACATGTGATCCTCATATCTAAGCCATCCTCTCCGGTTATCCCAATTGATGTCACTCTGGGGCCTCGGGTTCCGGACATAGACATGTGCAAACAACTTTGATACGGGCATGGAGGCCTATGTGGAGCCTAGATTTAGGACTCCACCAGCTTAGTTATCTTATTTTATGTCTATGGTCATATGTGGGCCAATTAGGGTTTTTAATAAATTGAGTCAGTTTGGTTTGGGCCTGTCCAAACCAAGGTAGAGAGGCCCACTAGGGCTGGCCGGCCACTCCACCCCTCATATAAGTGGAGGTGCGGCTAGGGTTTAGGGAGTTCAAGTTTAGTCTAAAGATTAGGGTTTTCCCCATTGCGTGTGTTCACGTGTATCATCCCTCCGGGGGTACGGCGCTGCCGTTTATCTATACTATTATCCGTTGCGAAGGTTCTTGTGTTCATCAAGGATTATCTAGCTCTTGGTTTGAGGCGTATCGTTCATCGATCCGTTGCTTGCTGGATTCATTCCCTCTTCTCCAGGCTGCGTTCATCGCGTTGTTGGGAGGATTCTCTACCCCAGGTTCTCGTTGTGAAAGATCGGGCATCAATCTAGGTGGATCCACTGGGATTTACCGTATCATGTGGTATCAACTTAGGTGGATTGGCTTGGATCAACCGTATCATGTGGTATCAGCTTTCTGGGTTGCTCACGGCGAGGTTTTGTTGATCGATCTCTTTGGATCGGTTTGCTGCAGAGAAGTTTAGCTCTAAGATCGGAGGAGTTTGGCTCTCGGTCGAAGGAGGTTGGTTGGAGGAAGTTTGGCGTTGTTTGGTACAGTTTGGAGGTCATCCATGGCTGTTTCGGAGGTCAAAATCGCGAAAAATCGTGACCAGCATCGGGAAGAAGACGAAATTTCGCGACCAGGAAAAATCCGGTCTGGAATCCGGTCAACCGGGCCAGTGACCGGGCCGGCCGTCGTGGAATCCGGTCAACCGGGCGGCAAACCGGGAAGTTCGCAAAACTTCGTCCGGTTTGGCCCCGGTACGACGCATCCGGTTGGCGCCCGGTCAACCGGGCCAGGGACCGGGCTGGCCGGTCTAGAGGCCGGTCTAACCGGGCCCTGGGCCGGGCTGGCGCAGACAACTACGGTTTTTTCCTCCGGCGGTTTCTCCTGCTGCTGCGGTGGATTCTCCAGTGATGCGGGCTCATGCTGTTGATGATGTTACTCCAATATTTGGTGTTGAAGCACATAGGAGTGACGATGTATATCATGACTACCTCGGTATGCGAATAGGTACCAAGTTTGACGCATCGCAAATCAAATGGCGGTTGGCTAGTTCTACGACACCGACGGAATTTCAACTTTGGGAATCACACATTGAAGGTGGGTTTGCGAGATGCAAGGAGTTTGATGGTTCGTTTGGTGGCCAGATGGAATTTTCTATTGCATACAGGCGTGTTGATGATGTTGTGGCTAGTTGGTACCTTAATGCTCTCATAGTTCAGGGTATCATTGGTCTACGGTCTAGTTGGGCAGATTTCAAGCGGTTTCTTCGTGATAGCTTTAAGTTTGCAAGCTTGATAAAACGGTGGTGTGCTCTAACACTACCGTGCAGGAGGTTATTCCCATATCGACAGTCATTGAGGAGAGGAAACCTGGCTCTGATACCAAGAGCACTACTGTGACTGTTGAAGAGGACGTACCATTGAGCGGGCTGAATATGCAACTCAAAAGGGTACAAGATGATGCTTGCTAGACAGTTGACAAGGGTCAGCGGTGGAGTTTGTTTCAGACTCAGTGCTTTATCAAGGGCAAGGCTTGCAAGTTGATGGTTGATGGTGGTAGCTGTACTAATGGCATTAGCAAGGCGATGGTGACAGCGTTGGGGTTGTCTACATGGCGTCTTCCTGAACCTAAGCGTCTTGAGTGGTTGAATAGTTGTGGTATGCTGAAGATTACTCACAAGGTGCGTGTGCCATTTACGAGTTGATGATTATGTTGATGAGATCGATTGCGATGTGTTGCCATTGGAGGTGTGCGGATTGCTACTTGGGCGTCCTTGGCAGTATGATCGCAATGTGACACATGCTGGGCGAGCAAATACATATTCTTTTATGCATGGTGGCAAATAGCGGACTTTGAAGCCTATGGGTGATGATCATATCAAGTCCGATGTGGAGTTAGTGGTGCGTAAGGAGAAGTTGCACAAGCCTAATGTGCAACATAAGGTGCATGATGTTCCGAGCATTGATGTTGGTGTTGTTTCAGCCATGCCTGTAGATGACAAGCCAGTTCTTGTTGGTGACAAGCCGGATGAAGCTACACTTGTTGTTGATGTGGATGTTGCAGCATGTGCTACAATTCCAGTTTGTGTTGATGCCAGTATACAGACTGATGATATTTGTGCTGATAATACTTCAGTACATGTGGCGCAGATGCGCGTGGGAGGAGTGGGAGGCGAGCGCGTCAGTGGAGACAGTGGGCAGCGGCATTACCGTGCTAGGAGTACTGTAGTCCAGTTTTCCGCGACACCGCGGATGCATCGAGGCAAGGATGGACGTGTGAGACATCCATGTGGCCCAGGAATTACACATCTTGTGCAGGGTCATGTGCAGCGTCACAAGGGTCCATCAAAACCTCGCAAGAAGAAGGAGTTGGCGCCGAAGTCCAAGCTCATGTGGAGAAGAAAGAGGCGCCAAGTGTTGTGTCAAGTCAAGCAGGCCGCGAGGGAGGATGTGGTGTGGAAGGCAAGCAAGACTTGAGGACGGAGAGGACGTGTCATGTTCATATCACGTCCCCTTTTCCAGAAGACCCAAAAGTGTGTGTGCCACCGATACAAAGGAGTCCAAAGCTTCTAAGCGCAAAGAGAGAAAGAGAAGAGTGGCATTTGTGCAAATCTTGTTGCTTCCCTCTTATGCAACCGAGCTACGGTCTCTCTTGTGTTGACGTGACACCGAGCATATAGTCTTCGATAGGACCATCTTTGTCACTTGCTCACTTCCTTGGTCGCGCTAACCCCATTGTTGTCCTTTGTGTGTGTTTCCGTGTTTCCTTGACATAGATCACCACTTTTGACATTTGACTTTGGATCTTACCCACATTTGACAATAGACTTTTCCGTTGATCTTTTTCGTTTGCTATCCACCCCTTACCCACCACATATAGAGTTCTTAGCCTTTTGCGTGTGCTTTGAGTGTGTGTGTGAGTAACCCGATACATTTCGACTTTGCTCTTGACTTGAACCATTTTCCGATACCTTCTTGATAGGTGAGATACTTGTGTAGCTTTCCTTCCACCACATACATATACACCTTCCTAGTGAGATATATACATGATGACCCCACAAGAACAAGCCGAGATGAGAGCATACTTCGCCGAGCTAGATGCTCGAGAAGCCCAAATGACACCCAAAGAAAAAGCTGAGTGCAACGCATACTTCAAACACCTTGAGAGCAAGAGTGATTTTTGCCTGCCAAAACCCACCGGCGAGCAGCGACGAGCAACACGAAGAGCCGGGAGGCTCCCAGGACTGCTGGTGGGCCCTGGTCCCTCGGGCGACGGCCCGCAATGCTCCGGCACACGTCCTGGCTAAATGCGAGGGCGTGCCACCTGACCTATACCTGGTCAGGAAGGTGATGGATTGCTTCAATTAGTTTCCTGCATGGCAAACACGTAAACATTAAATGAGCCTCGATCGGCTCTCAGGTTACCCTGTGAATCGGCTCAAAGAGCCGATCGACCCATGGTCCGTATTGGATCTACGATGACATGGGGTTCCTGCTTTATCAATACCAAGTTAAATCAATCTATGACAGTCTAGGGCTTTCACCGCATAATTGGAACATCCTACACGTAGTTGAGCCTGGCAGATACGAAAGATAACAGAAAACTAGTCCTAGAAGGGGCCTAAAAACCAACACGGAGTCGATTCCCGGAACAACCCATCTTGGATCGGCAAACCATATCTTACGCACTACTGGATTGTTCAACCCGTTTGCAAGGCCTGACCATGCGGATATCAAACTAATCCTTGAAGAACAAGGAACAACTATAACAGATCAAATCTACTAAGTAAAAACCGAGCAAGATGCTGCCCTTACACCTAAGATAGGTGCAAAGGCAGCTAGATATTTAGGGGCAACATAACTAAGCAAACGTATCAGAAAAGTACTAATGTTAGCCCCAAAACATCTATGATAACAGTATTACTCGACATCAACAAGGCTTCAGTACGAGCAATACAAAACAACGAATAAGCGATATCGCCCGGATCGCAAGATGCGATCTGGGCAGCATGACGCTTACCCGGAAGAAACCCTCGAAACAAGGGGTGGCGATGCGCCTAGATTGTGTTTGTTGTGAACGTGATCGTCCTCCTTTCTCAATAACCCTAGGTACATATTTATAGTCCCTGGACTTTCTATCTTTGGAATAAACCTAACTGTGTACGAACCAAACTCTATCTCTTAATTCTAAACTAAAATGCGATCTACCATAATGTTCAGATACACGGGCAATCTAGCCCAAATTCTCGCACGAGGCCGATTCAGAAACCCTTTATGTGCATATCCTCCAAGCCCATCTCAATCACGGCCCATCTTCTGATTTGGCTAAAATCTGGTGATAACAGTGATACACCCCATGAGTCGAGTGAGGATGTTTCGATTTCTAACAACTTAACCTCTACTCCTCTTGTGTTGTCTTCCTCTTTGCTAGGTTGCTCGGAAATCGGCGACGCCATTGCCATGGAGATGAGGGACTCCACTATATGTGAGATGAGCGACTCCACTATATGTGAGATGAGCGATTCCACCATATGTGAGCTTGAGTGCCTCCACTTCGAGAGCATGAGTGATACACCAAGTGAGATGAGAGTGGTAGTTGATAGGTCATGTGAGGCCATTTTCAATTCTAACATCTTACCCTCTACCTCTAGTGTGTTTCCTTATGTCTCATTAGGTTCCATGGATGACGAGACGCCGATCATGGAGAAGATGTACATGGTGCATGAAGATGATGATATCACACCATGCTTGATTGAAGATGAACATGGAGGCCACATCGAGCCTACCACTTCCACAACACCTACCTCATATGAGCGGGACTACAAAGGTACATACATGGGTGTTGATGATGCCATGATCCCACTAATGGACATGATGATTTGTGAGTGCTTGCATGAGTTGGATGGTCCTATTGCTATGTCATATGCTTCTTTCACTTTCCCTTGTGATACTTGTGATGCCACCATTCTTGATCATGTGGAAGTAGTTGCTTGTGACACTTTGACCATGCCATGCTATGAGTGTTTCGATTTCTATCCTATTGCTTGCAATATGTCGAACAATTTCTCTTTCACATGTATTGCTTGCAATGTTGATAATGATGCTTGTGTTGTGACTACCTTGCCGAACAATTGCTCTTTCCCTAGGTTTGTCGATAACAATGCTCAAATGTTGAACATGTTTTGTGCTACATGCTTGCAATATTCTCCCATTAATGCAACCAAAATGATGAACAATTTCTCTTTCCAATGCTTGGCTTGCAATTGTGTTAATATGCTTGTAAATGAGATTGCCCCCATAGCTCTCTCAAATTTTGGAGACTTTGCATATATCCATGTTGAGCACGTTCCGAAGTTTTCCTCGCATATTCACCATGTGTACTATAATATCTTGCTTACCGCTAATGGTGATGTGCAAAAGAAATGGCGCATCATGATGGATCATGTGTTATATACCATGCACAGACGTTGTTCTTGTTGTCTAACATGTGTGTAGGTACCCAAACTTCAATGTCAACCTCGATTGAGCACGAGTTGACAAAAAGAGCTCTTGAGAGCATGATACAAGTGAGCTCCAATGAGTGGTTTTGCCCGCACACTTCCACTACACAAGATCTCTCAATGAGAGCACACCGACACTTTGATAAGGTTACCTCCTTCTACTTGCACCCTCTTCCTAAATACATTGAACTTTGGCTACGCTTTGATTGCTCCTTTGCTTCTCTTGTGCTATTCATAGGGCTCTTGACAAGTGAAGGGACATTCAAGTGTTGGTGTCATCTACCTCCTCTACACATTCATGAAGACTCATCGTCGAGGACGACTCTTTTTCAAGTGGGGGGGAGATGATGCAGCCCGACCTACGGTCTTCGCTTCATCATGTGCGTCAACGTCAAGAACCACACTCAAGGCCGAGGTCACGGAGGCATGGAAGAGAAGAAGGAAGAAGAGCGTCCGAGGTCGCCAGGAAGAGAAGGCGCCTGCCACAATTCAATTCGGGCCAAGGCCCATGTACCCCCTTGTTTCCCTAAACTACCCCTCCTTAGTGGCTCCCTATAAATAGGCACCCACCCCCACCTTCATTAGGTTAGACATAACTTGAGTGAGAACTTGGCTTATGCCTCCACCATCCCTTTGGGATTAGGGAAACCCCTCCTCTCTTAGACACAAATCTATGAGTTGTATCAAGGCACTCCTTATATGATTTATCTTTCGCACTTGTGATTCTACCGCGGTCTCTCACACGTGTGACTCCATAGATCGTATATCGGTCTTTCTCTCGGGGATTCTACCTCGTGTCTCTCCTTGAGGGATTCTATCGTGATAGTGGTTCGGGCTATCGGGAGTAAACCGGAATTGTATCGGGTTGTGTTGCGTGCGTTCGCCGTGTTCTTCGTCGTGTTCGTCGTGTTCATCCCTCACCCCCTCTTGTTCTTGGTCAATTCGTGAGATCGGGCAACACACGTGGCCTCACTACAAGAAAAGTTGCCATGGCCGAAGAAGTTGAAGTCGCGCCGTGGTTGCTGGTGTACCATGGCCGACGATTTTTGGTCCCTCCGTGGTGCATGTCAAAACTTTTTTTTCTCGTTTTTGAGGCCACCTAGCCCGACGAAAGCGGCCAAAACGTCGCGTATGGTGGCCCGGGACGTGGTGCATCGCGAATTCTCGGGTTCGCCGGCCGAGTCAACGCAAATCCGCACCGCCCGGGGATGTAGGGCCCAGATGGCAGCCTCTCTGGCATTGTTTTTTTTCTCGATCGCGCCATCTCGTTCCACGTTCTCCGATCGAGCCGTTTACGATGCAGGATCATGGGTCCCGCATGTCATCCTCTATGAACCAAAATTCTTTCTATTCTTGGATTTTTTTGACCCCCTGATTTCCGGCTACTTCCTTTTCTTTTGATCCCTTGCCGCCTTGGAAACGTTGAGACCGCTGTCGCTAAATGGGACCCGCATGTCATCCTCTATGTGCAATCAACTTTCTTTTCTTGGAGTTTTTTTGGCACCTCAAATTTGGTCACTTGCCTTTTTCTTTCGATCCCTGCTGCCTCTCAAACGGTGATACCGCTGTCGCTAACTGGGACCCGCATGTCATCCTCTATGTACTATAAAACTTTCTTTTCTTGAATTATTTTTGGCACCTCATATTTGGTCACTTACCTTTTTCTTTCGATCCCCTGCCTCCTCTCAAACGGTGATACCGCTGCTGCTAAATGGGACCCGCATGTCATCCTCTATGTACTATAAAACTTTCTTTTCTTGAATTATTTTTGGCTCCTCATATTTTTTCACTTGCCTTTTTCTTTCGATCTCATGCCACGTTTGAAACGTTGAGGAACCCGCAGGCTCATGGGACCCGCATGTCATCCTCTATGTACTATAAAAGTTCATTTTCTTGGTTTTTTTTCACCCTCTCGATTTTTGGCAATTTCTTTTTTCTTTTGATCCCTGCCGCCTCTCAAACGGTGATACCGCTGCTTGCTAAATGGGACCCGCATGTCATCCTCTATGTACTATAAAACTTTCTTTTCTTGAATTATTTTTGGCTCCCGATATTTGGTCACTTGCCTTTTTCTTTCGATCTCATGCCACGTTTGAAACGTTGAGGAACCTGCTGGCTCATGGGACCCGCATGTCATCCTCTATGTGCTATAAAAGTTTATTTTCTTTATATTTTTTCACCCTCTGATTTTTGGCTATTTCCTTTTTCTTTTGATCCCCTGCCGCCTTGGAAACGTTGGGTAAGCTGCTGACTCATGGGACCCGCATGTCATCCTCTATGTACAATCAACTTTCTTTTTCTTTTGATCTCAAGCCGCATTTGAAACGTTGAGACCGCTGCTGCTAAATGGGACCCGCATGTCATCCTCTATGTAAATAAAGTTTCTTTTCTTGGATTATCTTTGGCTCCTGATATTTTGTCACTTGCCTTTTTCTTTCGATCTCATGCCGCCTTTGAAACGTTGAGTAAGCTGCTGGCTCATGGGTCCCGCATGTCATCCTCTACGAACAATAAAAGTTTCCTTTCTTGGAGTTATTTTTTACCCCTAATTTCCGCCTATTTGCCTTTTTCTTTTGATCTCCTGCCCCCTCCGAAACGATGAGGACGTCGTTGGCAGGTCGGTCCCACATGTCATCCTCTATGAACAATAAAAGTTTCCTTTGATGGATTTATTTTGAACCCCTAATTAATTTCTGGATATTTCCCCGCCGCCTTGGAATCGTTGAGGATGCTGCAGCCTCATGGGTCACGCATGTCATCCTCTCGTAACGGTAAATGTTTATTTTCTTGGATTTTGTAGACCAAACGATTTTTGGCTTATTTTTTCTTTCGATCACCTGCAGCCTTTAAAACGTTGAGGACGCTGCCGGCTCACGGGTCCCACATGTCAACCTCTATGAACAATAAACGCTGAGGATGCTGCTGCCTCATGGGTCCCGCATGTCATCCTCTCGTAACGAAAATGTTTCTTTTCTTGGATTTTTTACCAACATATTTTTGGTTTATTTTTTCTTTCCATCCCCTGCCGCCTTTAAAACGTTGACGACGTCGTTGGCTCATGGGTCCCCGATGTCAACCTCCCCGTACAAGAAACATATGATATCTTGATTATTTTGCAGACAATAAACAATGTATTGCGCTCTGAGCTATTTCAAACGGATAATTAAATCTTTATTTTTACATAAACAAACTTATATGTTGAATCTCCTTTTTTTTGTCTTTGCGAAGCATAGGACTTTCCTGTTTTTTTAGAAAATTCGGAACTTTCCTGTTTTGGAGTGGGCTGAAATTGTACGAGTCAAAAGGCCAAGCAGGATAGTTCGAAGGCCCGATGTCCAGATGCAGCCCAATTGAAATCTTTCTTTTTGGATTTTCTTCACCCCCGATTTCCGGCTACTTCATTTTTCTTTTGGTTCTCGTGCCGCCTTGGAAACGTTGAGACCGCTGCTGCAAAATGGGACCCACATGTCATCCTCTACGTACAATAAAATTTCTTTTCTTGGATTATTTTTGGCTCCTGATATTTGGTCACTTGCCTTTTTCTTTCGATCCCGTGCAGCCTCTCAAACGGTGATACCGCTGCTGCTAATTGGGACCCGCATGTCATCCTCTATGTACAATCAAGTTTCTTTTCTTGAATTATTTTTGGCTCTTGATATTTGGTCACTTGCCTTTTTCTTTCGATCTCATGCCACGTTTGAAACGTTGAGGAACCTGCTGGCTCATGGGACCCGCATGTCATCCTCTATGTATTATAAAAGTTCATTTTCTTTGTTTTTTTCACCTCTCGATTTTTGGCTATTTCCTTTTTCTTTTGATCCCCTGCCGCCTTGGAAACGTTGAGTAAGCTGCTAGCTCATGGGACCCGCATGTCATCCTCTATGTCCATCAACTTTATTTTCTTGGATTTTTTTTGACCCCCTAATTTCTGGCTACTTTCTTTTTCTTTTGATCTCAAGCCGCATTTGAAACGTTGGGACCGCTGCTGCAAAATGGGACCCGCATGTCATCCTCTATGTAAATAAAGTTTCTTTTCTTGGATTATCTTGGGCTCCGATATTTTGTCACTTGCCTTTTTCTTTCGATCTCATGCCGCCTTTGAAACGTTAAGTAAGCTGCTGGCTCATGGGTCCCGCATGTCATCCTCTACGAACAATAAAAGTTTCCTTTCTTGGAGTTATTTTTTACCCCTAATTTCTGGTTATTTGCCTTTTTCTTTTGATCTCCTGGCCCCCTTTGAAACGATGAGGACGCTCGTTGGCGGGTCGGTCCCACATGTCATCCTCTATGAACAATAAAACTTTCCTTTGATGGATTTATTTTGAACCCCTAACTAATTTCCGGCTATTTCCTTTTTTTTCTTTGATCCCTCGCCGCCTTGGAAACGTTGAGGATGCTCGCTGCCTCATCGGTCCCGCATGTCATCCTCTCGGAACGATAAATGTTTTATTTTCTTGGATTTTTTTACCAACCGATATTTGGTTTTTTTTATTTTCGATCCCCGCCGCCTTTGAAACGTTGACGACGCTCGCTGGCTCATGGGTCCTCGATGTCGACCCCCCGTACAAGAAACATGTGATATCTTGATTATTTTGCAAACAATAAACAGTGTATTTCGCTCTGAGCTATTGCAAACGGATAAATTAAATCTTTATTTTTACAACTTATATCTTGAATCTCCTTGTTTTTTGTTTTGGTGAAGCATAGGACTTTCCTGTTTTTTTTTTTTGAGAAAAATCCGAACTTTCATGTTCTGGAGTGGGCTGAAATTGTACGAGTCATGTAACGGCCCCGTGTAGCACCCCTATTAGAATTGTTTGTTCATTTTCTTTTATGCATAATCATGGCATCATGCATGTTTTTGAAACACCAAAGTTATTTTATTAAACCCTATTTTATAGCTAAATTATTCCCCTCCTTTTATCTCAAATGAAAATATAATTTTCTCTCGATTATTTTACTATATAAAAACTATTTGAAATGGTTTTAAAACAAAAAGCAAAATAAATAAATAAGGAAACTGTTTATAAAAAAAGGGAGATAAGCTCCCAACCGGCCAGAGCCAAGACCAGGCCCGGCCGGCAGCCCACCGCGCAGCCCAACCAGCCTCGACCGGAGCCTCTCCAGCCAAACCCTAGCTCCACCACCGGTGCTCCCCGGCACTTTGCACTCCACCCCCGCCGTCCTTCTTTTTCTCGCGATCGGGTCCTCAGCCCAATCCCAGCCTCTCTCGCCTCTCTCGCACGCGACCGGGACCGCCCCGCGCCCGAGCCGCTGCCCGCGCCTCCCTCGCTCTCTCTCGGCGCGAGCGCAGCCGCCGCCGTTGGCCCTTCCCCGGCATCGCCCCGCCTCCTTCCCGAGCCCTCGCATGTCCTTCCGTGAGCCGCGCCGCCGTCTTCTCGTCGTCCGGCCACGCGCCCGTGGCTCCCCATCGTGCGCTGCTCCGCCTCGTGCCCGTCGCTACTTGCTCCCGTTGCCAAGGACGCCCGCGACGCCCTCTTCCCCAACCTCGTCCGCGCCGCAACCCCGCAGCCCGCGCGCCGCCAAGGTCTACTTCCGTGACGCCGTCGCGTCCTCTCACGGCGAGACGGTTCCCGCGCGCTAGCAGCACGTGAGCTTTGCTCTCGCTGGCCTCGCTCGTCCCCGTGCTTCCATGATCTTCGCCGTCCCAATGTCGTAACCGGACCTGCGGTTCTTCCTCGTTCTCGTTTGAAACAGCGGCACGTTGCCCGTGTCCTCCGTGCACGCGCGAGCGTTGCACCTGCCCACCGCCGTGATGCATTTTGGCCGCGCCAGTGTGTGTTTGCATCTACTCTAGTTGCTCCTATGATGCACTGCTTCCTGCACTCAGTCATTGATCTGTCACTGCAGCTACTGGTTTCTCCCCCGGTTTTGTCCGCTGATGGGCATCATGGTGTGGTGATGTGGTACTGTAGCAGCGATGCCGTGAACCCAAAGAATTTCAAGTTCTCCTTCACGGATCCGAAGTCCGAGACCTCGCTCATCTTTTTCCTCTTGGAACCCGAATCCGGCGACCGCCTTTGTTCCGATATCGTGAGACCCCGAACCTAAGCCAATCCTATTTTATAAATGTGCCATCTATAATTTGTTGCATTCATCATAACATCATGTGTTGCATCGCATCGGATATCTTGTGGTGGTTTGGGTAATAGCGAATCACCTAATTTAAATATGGAATTGTGCGGGATTGTTTCTCTCTTATCCCGGTTCCATTTAAATTTGTGTAGCGCACCCATGCCATGCTTATACCATGCTAACCAACGTTTAATTTGCGGGGTAGATAAACAACTCGAACCTAATAATTGTTTGTTCAGGATTTCGATCCCGCTTAAATTGGATAAGATGCATTGCACCATCTATGCCATGTCATGCATGCATATCGTCTTGAGCATGCCGATTCTTCTTCGTAGTAGTAAGACTTGCATACGTTGTATGTTCCAGCATTTGCTTCTTCCCGGATAGGATCACGAAGAGTTGATGTGAGACACGACGAGTTCTCCGACAAGTTCTTCTGCAGCTTTCCACAGGCGAGCCCTCTCTCTTCACCTATTTTACTCTCTCCCTCGCACTGCTATCCTTATGTTGCGATTCTTTATCGAGTCACGTGTCCTATTCCACTTGTTTACCATAATAATCCTATATGTATCATTCCTTACCCATAGCCGTTGCTTGATGTTTGAGCCTTGCGAGTCGTAGGCGTGTTTAGGCTCTGTTGTTTATCTCGATCTGTTATCGGGATATGTTGGGTTGTTGGGAGGTTATCACATGCTATATCAGTTATTGGAGATACACATGATTTACTTAATTGTTAACAACTAAAATTGTAAGCAGAGGCATCTGTGAGCCCCTTTGCGAAAGCATCGGAACTTTGACTCGCTAATGTCCCCTAGGACCCGAGTTCTTGTTATCTGTTCCGAGATTGAGCGCTCTACCCATGCGTGGGGACGATTATTGGGACCCCCCTCACCCATTACCTTTTCTCAAGTCGGTTGAAAAGGGGCCACAACCTTGGTTTTATTTGCCTATGCCATGTATGCCATGCTTTATTACTGTTGCCTTCGGGTGTTTATTACTGTTGCCTTCGGGTGTTTACTTCTGTACTGTACCTTGCGGGACGTTTAACGAAGCGTGTGGTTTGCACGCCTAGCCGCCGGCGCAAACCTCTGAGTCCGCTTCGGAGTACGGCCGGACTTCGTCACGGGTAGCTTAGTTGGGTGGCCCCCCTAGACTTTCTTGTTGAACTGGGAACGGTCTTGTTGTGAGACATCCACCTGTCGTAAGTGGGTCGAGCATGCGTATGGTTACATTTGGGCAACCCCTGCAGGGTGTACATCTTATCGCTAAGCCGTGTCCGCGGTTATGTACGACTTGGAATTGTATAGCTTGATCATAGAACAACTTGCACTTTATACTTGTTGTTAATAATTTGCTAATAACTTGCGTAGTAATATAGCATTACTATAACGGCTACCTAATAAAACTTGTCCACCGTTGAGTGCCTTTTACATTGCCTCTTCGCAATTGTTGAAGGGGATATGTGTATTTGGTCAGGTTATGTTTGTGTAGTATTTATCCGTTACCTTATGCGCTCTCTTATCTTCTCTCGAGTAGACGGATGTTGTAGCGTGTCTCTATTGGTTATAGTTTTGCTGCCGCTAAACCTACCATATAGCCCCAGGCGATATATATTTATACTCGCCCGACGAGCATAGCCATTTCTAGTCTCGCTAAGTACGTGTCGGAGTTCGTTCCTTGGTACTTACTCTCGCCTTTTCCCTTTCTCTTTTGCTTCCTCCCTTTTGCTCGGCAGCCGATGGCCCGACTTCGACATGTACAAGATGACGACGTTAGCAAGGTTACCCTTCCGGCTTGGCCTCGGGCAGTGGTTATGGACGCCATCGGTTATCTTCGGACTCTTAGTCCAATTTGTATCTTGTCCGTACTCGGACGCATTCGATCATCTGTATGATTTGGATCTTTGTATGTATCTATTTGTACCTTGACTCGTTGGAGTCGTTGTTGTAATATATGTATCTTGTGGGCTCTATTGTAATCCTGGTTGTAATGTTACCGCTCGTGTTAATTCCTCCGGCATCACGTGTGTGATTCGTCGCGCACGTCGTGTCGGAGGGCGTCTCTGAATCGATATCGTGCGGATTTCGGCGGTATCGCTGGAATCCTCATGGTACCGGTTCTGGGGCGTCACAAGTTGGTATCAGAGCCTCAGGTTGACGGTACCCCACTAGTCCAGCCTGTAGGATAACCTTGCCAATGGTCTTAAGTTTAGAGTGTCAAAACTATTTTCTAAAATTCGTTGGATAGATCTGATTAGCTCTATTTTTCTCCTTATCTCTATTCTTGCTCCTCTTACCTCTACGAGTTTTGAGTCTTCTCTCTTATCTAAGTTTTCCAAGTCTTAGGTTCCGACGTGGGTTGGACGATCTTGGCCTTTATCCTATTAGGTACGATCTTCGGGGGATCAGACAGAAGTGCATCATCAACAGCGGGACAACAACTTCTTGTTAGTGGTGTCGCCCGATCAAGCTGGAGCAAGACCTCTTGTTAGTGGTGTCGAGGAGATCGACACGTCGCCAGAAGACCCGATAGTTCACCTCTCTCCCCCCGTACCTTGACGTGGGATCTCGGGGCGCGATCCCTTGTTAGTGGTGTCGATTGTAACGGCCCCGGGTAGCACCCCTATTAGAATTGTTTGTTCATTTTCTTTTATGCATAATCATGGCATCATGCATGTTTTTGAAACACCAAAGTTATTTTATTAAACCCTATTTTATAGCTAAATTATTCCCCTCCTTTTATCTCAAATGAAAATATAATTTTCTCTGATTATTTTACTATATAAAAACTATTTGAAATGGTTTTAAAACAAACAGCAAAATAAATAAATAAGGAAACTGTTTATAAAAAAAAGGGAGATAAGCTCCCAACCGGCCAGGCCAAGACCAGGCCCAGCCGGCAGCCCACCGCGCGGCCCAACCAGCCCAGCCGGAGCCTCTCCAGCCAAACCCTAGATCCACCACCGGTGCTCCCTGGCACTTTGCAATCCACCCCCCGCCGTCCTTCTTTTTTTCGCGATCGGGTCCTCAGCCCAATCCCAGCCTCTCTGCCTCTCTCGCACGCGACCAGGACCGCCCCGCGCCCGAGCCGCTGCCCGCGCCTCCCCTCGCCCTCTCTCAGCGCGAGCGCAGCGCCGCCGTTGGCCCTTCCCTGGCCTCGCCCCGCCTCCTTCCCGAGCCCCTGCATGTCCTTCCGTGAGCCGCGCCGCCGTCTTCTCGTCGTCTGGCCACGCGCCCGTGGCTCCCCATCGTGCGCTGCTCTGCCTCGTGCCCGTCGCTGCTTGCTCCCGTTGCCAAGGACGCCCGCGACGCCCTCTTCCCCAACCTGTCTGCGCCGCAACCCTGCAGCCCGCGCGCCGCCAAGGTCTACTTCCGCGACGCCGTCGCGTCCTCTCACGGCAGACGGTTCCCGCGCGCTAGCAGCACGTGAGCTTTGCTCTGCTGGCCTGCTCGTCCCCGTGCTTCCATGATCTTCGCCGTCCCAAGGTCGTAACGGACCTGCGGTTCTTCCTCGTTCTCGTTTGAAACAGCGGCACGTTGCATGTGTCCTCCGTGCACGCGCGAGCGTTGCACCTTGCCCACTGCCGTGATGCATTTTGGCCGCGCCAGTGTGTGTTTGCATCTACTCTAGTTGCTCCTATGATGCACTGCTTCCTGCACTCAGTAATTGATCTGTCACTGCAGCTACTGGTTTCTCCTCCGGTTTTGTCCGCTGATGGGCGTCATGGTGTGGTGATGTGGTACTATAGCAGCGATGCCGTGAACCCGAAGAATTTCAAGTTCTCCTTCACGGATCCGAAGTCCGAGACCTCGCTCATCTTCTTCCTCTTCGAACCTGAATCCGGCGACCGCCTTTGTTCCGATATCGTGAGACCCCGAACCTAAGCCAATCCTATTTTATAAATGTGCCATCTATAATTTGTTGCATTCATCATAACATCATGTGTTGCATCGCATCGGATATCTTGTTGTGGTTTGGGTAATAGCGAATCACCTAATTTAAATATGGAATTGTGCGGGATTGTTTCTCTCTTATCCCGGTTCCATTTAAATTTGTGTAGCGCACCCATGCCATGCTTATACCATGCTAACCAACGTTTAATTTGCGGGGTAGATAAACAACTCGAACCTAATAATTGTTTGTTCAGGATTTCGATCCCGCTTAAATTGGATAAGATGCATTGCACCATCTATGCCATGTCATGCATGCATATCGTCTTGAGCATGCCGATTCTTCTTCGTAGTAGTAAGACTTGCATACGTTGTATGTTCCAAAGATTTGCTTCTTCCCGGACAGGATCATGAAGTGTTGATGTGAGACACGACGAGTTCTCCGACAAGTTCTTCTGCAGCTTTCCACAGGCGAGCCCTCTCTCTTCACCTATTTTACTCTCTCCCTCGCACTGCTATCCTTATGTTGCGATTCTTTATCGAGTCACGTGTCCTATTCCACTTGTTTACCATAATAATCCTATATGTATCATTCCTTACCCATAGCCGTTGCTTGATGTTTGAGCCTTGCGAGTCGTAGGCGTGTTTAGGCTCTGTTGTTTATCTCGATCTGTTATCGGGATATGTTGGGTTGTTGGGAGGTTATCACATGCTATATCAGTTATTGGAGATACACATGAGTTACTTAATTGTTAACAACTAAAATTGTAAGCAGAGGCATCTGTGAGCCCCTTTGCGAAAGCATCGGAACTTTGACTCGCTAATGTCCCCTAGGACCCGAGTTCTTGTTATCTGTTCCGAGATTGAGCGCTCTACCCATGCGTGGGGACGATTATTGGGACCCCCTCACCCATTACCTTTTCTCAAGTCGCTTGAAAAGGGGGCCACAACCTTGGTTTTATTTGCCTATGCCATGTATGCCATGCTTTATTACTGTTGCCTTCGGGTGTTTATTACTGTTGCCTTCGGGTGTTTACTTCTGTACTGTACCTTGCGGGACGTTTAGCGAAGCGTGTGGTTTGCACGCCTAGCCGCCGGCGCAAACCTCTGAGTCCGCTTCGGAGTACGGCCGGACTTCGTCACGGGTAGCTTAGTTGGGTGGCCCCCTAGACTTTCTTGTTGAACTGGGAACGGTCTTGTTGTGAGACATCCACCCGTCGTAAGTGGGTTGAGCATGCGTATGGTTACATTTGGGCAACCCCTGCAGGGTGTACATCTTATCGATAAGCCGTGTCCGCGGTTATGGACGACTTGGAATTGTATAGCTTGATCATAGAACAACTTGCACTTTATACTTGTTGTTAATAATTTGCTAATAACTTGCGTAGTTGATGCGGGGTGGCCTTCGGACACCTCCACCTCAAGACCGTCAAGTGCAGCCCCACCTATCGTTGACGCTACACCATGGCCAACGAGTCCCCCAAGTGGACCAACAACACAAACCCACGCCATATATGTCAAGGTGAACTCCTTCCTCTCTATGGGCGACCTCGACATAACCTTGGACGGATTGCTACCTCATGCCTATGTCTATATGTCGTTAGGTACCAATCTCGTCAAGGAACCGAAGGGAGCGTCAAGGAGCCGAGGAGAGGGAAGCCACATGGTTCATGGAAGAAGAAGGGAAGACCGAAGAAGAAGAATCAGAAGAAGGAGAAGTGCTCCAGCCGCCGGCCACAGCACAGGCCGGCACTGCCGCCCCCATCAGGACGGCACTGCCGCCATGGCCGGCACTGCCGCCCAAGCAAGACCGGCACTGCCGGCCCCACCGGCACTGCCGCCCCGAGCACGCCGGCACTGCCGGCCCCATCGAAGTCAACTTCATCTCAGCCGTCTATTTATCATCTATGGTCACCACTACTTTATTGTAATGCCCCTTTTACCCCCGGACGGATCTGGGCCTATATATAGCTCATCCCTCTCCCCAAATTAGGGTTAGACAAGATGATAGCTTAAACATGACTTTGAGCTTTGTCTCCCTAGGGTTTCATCCCTCTGTAATCAAGGCAACCCTTGTTGTTGATTTGGATATTGCTGAGTGAGATTCTAGTACAAGCTACTCTCTCTCCCTCACCAATCTCTTCTTCTCCAACACCAATCTCTCACCGGGAATTCCTGCCGCGTGCCTCTTCCGGGTGATTCTATTGGCGTGGTCCATCGAGCCACGGGGGTAAGTATCGGGTGTATCGGGTTGGTGTGCGTGCGTGAGTACCGGTGTTCTTCGTGTTCTTCGAGTTCCTCGCGTTTTCCCATCTCCCCTCTTGGTTTCGAAGTCAATCCGCGAGATCGGGCCACACACGGGGTCTTAGACCTCATCATATGGTATCAGCAGCCTTTGGTTTCCGCGGATTTGACCCCCCACCCATCCAATTTCGCCCCAAAAATTTTCTCCAAAAAATCCCCAAAAAAAAATAGCCCTAAATTGCCTTTGGTCAGATCTGTGATTTTGTTGCGTTTTGAGTGGTTTTGATCCAATGATTTCATGTCCCTGAGGTTGATCTATCTTTCCCCCATCATTTCCCCTTCAATTTCGTCCGATTTCGTGCAAATCCGAGGAGTTTTGGTCCGCCCGTGGTCAAAATCGAAGAACAGCTCGAGCTGTTCTTGCTGGCCCGGCACTGCCGGCCAGGACACGGCGGCACTGCCGCTGCGCCTTTCCCCACCCGCGCCCTCCTCGCCTTGATCTGCTGCAGATCGCCCCGCCCACCGCCTTGGCCGCCACGCCCAGCTCGCCGCACGCGCCCGCATCACCTGCGCCTAGCGCCACCAGGCCACGCTCGCGCAGCAGCTCAGCCGCTGCCTCCGCCCCATTCGCCCTGCCTCAATCCGCCCCAAGCAGCAGACCGCTCCGCAGCACATCACGCACAGGCCTTGGCCAACACCACGCCCGCACCTCCCCACGCACAGCATCTCCACGGAGCAATCTGCTCAGCTCGTCCGCACCGGCAGTGCCGGTCGCATCTAACCGGCAGTGCCGGCCAAGTCACCCCGGCAGTGCCGGCCAGCACAGCCCGGCAGTGCCGCTGTTCAAGTTTCGGCCAATTCTGACTCCACTTTTTGCTCCAAATTTTGACAACTTTCCGGCGCCCGTTTGACCCCAAACTTTCACAGTTATCCCTTTTCATAGTGACTCTAATTTAGACACCGTTTCCGAAATTTTCCGACTCCAAAATTTTGACACCTTCGATCGCTCGTCGTGACCCAAATTTTCGGGCATTGACTTATTTTGCTCGGTTTCCGTTTCGGAGTGCAAGGTTTGTCCAACAAGCTTCCGCGCCTACATCAACACCGCGGCGACACCTTCGGCACCCCGGACTCCGGCGCAACTACGACACCATCGTCGCCATCCTCGCAAGTTGTGTGTTACGACACCGCCTAACTTTTCATCTAGGTATAACTTGCTCCCCACCGTGTAGCCCCTCTTCCTTTTGCGATCTATCCTACGAGCATTGCTTATCGAGTGTTGCGAGACATTGCACGTGGCCCCGATTGTGAGGTGTGTGTGTAGTGTGGAGTCAAGCTTATAAGCAAGGACTCGTGTGGCAAGATAGCAAAAGCGAGCTAACGCTAACATAGTGCGAGAAAAAGCCGCCAAAATACAAAAAGAGCACAAGTGTGCATAGTGCCATCATACATACCAAAGTGTACAAAGCGCCACCATAGATACAAAAGAGTGCAAGTGCGACCAAATACAAAAGAGGGAAAAGCTTTTAAGCAAAAGAGAGAAAACGAGAAGAGAGGCCGCGTGCAAATCTTGTTGTCTCTTCGTTGCAACCAAAGCTTTGATCTCTTCTTGTGTTAGTGTGACATCGAGCACCCTTGCTTAAGGGCTTCATACACTTTTCCGCTCACTTTTTGGTCGCACTAACCCCGTTCATCTCGTGTGTGTGTTCCATATCTTTTCCGTGTTTCCGTGATCACCATTTGGACATTTGATTTTTGGACCTTACCCACTTTTAACAACATACTCGATCTTGGATTTGTCTTTTGGCTTTCCACAACACTCGCCTAACACCATATTTGCTAGCTTTTGCGTGTGGTTTTGCGTGTGTTCCCGATACACTTGATCTTGCTTTCGGCTTGGTGGATTGCCTCAATACTATCTTACCTTGGTAAGAGTGCGAGGTAGTCTCCTTCCACTAACATACACCATATAGATACCATCGTGCTAACATGGATAGCGAAGATGAAGATACGGAGGAGTACACGGAGCACTTCGAGGAGGATTCCTCTTCAAGCACCGCGGATGTGGAGGAACATGTGGAGCTCTACTCCGACTATGGCTCCCCAAGCATCACCAACATATCCGACATCGAGGAGCTCGACAACGACCATGGCTCCCCAAGCATCACCGACATCTCCGACATCGAGGAGCTCGACAACGACCATGGCTCCCCAAGCATCATCGACATGGACGACATGGTGGAGCACCACTTTGAGGACGACTTCGACGAGCTCTACATCGACAATGGCTCATCAAGCATGGACGACATGGTGGAGCAACGCCACGCCTACGACATCGACACCATGGCGGAGCCTCACCTAGTCACCTACTTGGCCAATGGAGCTACATATGAAGATAGAGGACCTCAACGATGGCACCATCATATGGATCATCAAAAGCGTCCCCAACATGATCGCCATCGACACACTTCTTCGAGCTCCACGAGGCGCCACCATGAGAGTGCTTATGCACATGATCATCTACGGCGAGTTCATCATATGGAGCATCAAGAGCGTCCTCATCATGATCGTCATCGACACTCGTCTACGAGCTCCACAAGGCGCCACCATGAGAGTGCTTATGCACAAGATCGTCGACTTCAAGTACACCATATGGAGCATCAAGAGCGCCCCCATCATGAGCGTCATCGACACTCTTCTCCAAGCTCCACAAGGCGCCGCAAGCAACATGCCAAGTCGCATGAGCCATCATCTCGGCATGGCAAGGACCGTCATCGACTCACACCATCTCATGATAGTCGTCGACCACTACCACCTCATGGTCTACATCGACATACGTCACCACATGAGCCTCGCCGCCACAAGCCACTTCATGAGCGCCATCGACCAACACCTTCCACGGATCTTCGACGACACTCATCAAGACATGGTGATGAAGCACGAAGACGAGAGCCTCGACATGAAGGCGACAAACACCATGATAGGGTGCCTACCACTCCAAGGATGGCAAGTGCACATCGCGCATACCTTCCTCATGAGGCGACTTCCACCTCTTGTGCCACCACCACAATGGCCCCTACCTCGTCACATGCCTATGGACTCCGATGCTACAAGTGCAAGCAACAAGGCCACCCTCCACGGGAATGTCCCAATCTCCTATGTGAGGTGTGCAAGGCCAAGGGTCATGTGGCATGGCAATGCACAACGCCAAGTGCCAAGAAGCTCTACTTCGACAAGCTACAAGCACAAGCCACCAAGAAGCCTTTAGCGCCCACACTTCAAGATGAAGATCGCCAAGGTGAACTCAAGGGCGAAGTTGAGCCGAGCCTAGCTCTCATCAACACCATGGCGCCACCGCTTGAGGATGACTTGGGAGGCGCTGGAGTTGAGCATGGTGAGCATGGGATTCTCCCTTCACCAAAGGAGGCGCATGGAGTTGAGATGGTTGAGCATGGGAAGTTCCCTTCAACCACGGAGGCGCATGGAGATGAGCAAGTCGAACCTACTCCTACATGCTTGATTGATGAGTTGGTACCAATCCCATGTGAGGATGAGAGCCACTTAGCCCACTTGAGTGAGAGTGATAGTGAGTTGAGTGACTTCCACCCCATATGTGAGTTTGAGTGCTTCCATTTGGAGGACATGAGTGATACACAAAGTGAGTTGCGAGAGGTAGATGATAGGTCCATGGAGGACATCGCTTTTGCTAACACATTAACCTCTCCCTCGTTTGTGTCTTCTTATGTTGCACTAGGTTCCACGGAGGACGAGTTCCCGCTCATGGAGAAGATGTACATGGTGCATGAAGACGATGATATCTCACCATGCTTGCTCCAAGATGGACATGTCGACCACATGGATCCTCCTACGTCCACAACACCTACTTCACATGAGTCGGCCTACAAAGGTAACAACATAGGTGTTGATGATGCCATGATCCCACTAGTGGACATGATGACTTATGAGTGCATGCATGATCTTGATGATACATTTGCTACGTCACATGCTACTTTCATTTTCCCATGCGATACTTTGCTTGATAACATTGTTGATCATGTGGAAGTGAATGTTTGTGATAACATGACCATGCCATGCTATGAGAGCTTCAATTTTTCCACCATTGCTTGCAATATGTCGACCACTTGCTCTTTACCATGTATTGCTTGCAATGATAATGACAAGGATGACATTAGCTTCCGCATGCTTTGCCCCACATGTTTACACTATTCCATGATCCTTGCATCCAAGATTGCGAACAATTGCTCTTTCTTATGCTTGGTATGCAAGAATGCTTATTTCATTGTCCACGAGATGGCCCCCATAGCCTTCTCACTTTTTGATGATCATGAGTTACCATATGCCATGAATGCACCTTCTTGCTATATGCACCATCGCCATGCATTTCATACTATCTTGATTGACACTAATGGTGATGTGCACAAGTCATGGAACATCATGATGGATGATATGTTCCTCTACCATGCACACACGCTTTTTGTTCTCTCTATTGTGTGTATAGGTACCCGCACGACAACTTCCACCGCTACGGAGCATGAGCTCACAAAACGTGCAATTGAGAGCTACCCCATCAAGGACCTAACCCGCGGGAATCACACCAAAGAGTATGTTCCCAAACGCCTTCGCCCTCATGTATTTCCGGCTTGTCTTGTCGAGCTTCCGGTTTGGACCAATGCCTTGTCACCTCTTTTGCTTCTTATGCAACATATCTTGACACATCTTGTTGGCACAATGGTTGTTGTATGTCTTGATGTTATCATCATACACTCCAAGAATCTCAAGGACCATGTAATACATGTGAGAGACACATTATGCATCTTGTGCCACATGTCACTCATAAAGTTGCTCTTCTTTGGATTTCTCATTTCACCTTTGGCAATTGAAATGGATTCTTTGACACTTGAGGATACCCATACTTGGCTCACGCCAACCATACTTTCCCAAGCTAGAAGTCTCCATAGCTTTGCCATTGCATATAACAATTTTGCCCCAAATTTTGCCGCCAATACTTGCCTTTTGTTTGTTCCATTTGTTTGGGACAATGCTACACCACACATTTTTGACACCTTACAACTCTTACATGCACAAATTTTTGCCCTTCCAAATTTTGGATACATCGACACACTTTCGTTTCCCATTTTTGCCAAATGCCTCTTGGAGAAACGACTTGATGCTTCGTATTTGATTGAGAGCCTCTTATTCGCCGATCACCAAATTGGCATCCACAAGCTTTCCATTTGCAAGTGGTTTTTCCCCAAGTTCTTCTTCGACCGCGACTTTGTCCACCCATTACTACATGGGAGAACCGTCATGGCCTACATCATCGTTGAGGAGGAACAAGAGTCGAGGACGACTCTTCCCCAAGGGGGGGGAGATGATGCGGGGTGGCCTTCGGACACCTCCACCTCAAGACCGTCAAGTGCAGCCCCGCCTATCGTTGACGCTACACCATGGCCAACGAGTCCCCCAAGTGGACCAACAACACAAACCCACGCCATATATGTCAAGGTGAACTCCTTCCTCTCTATGGGCGACCTCGACATAACCTTGGACGGATTGCTACCTCATGCCTATGTCTATATGTCGTTAGGTACCAATCTCGTCAAGGAACCGAAGGGAGCGTCAAGGAGCCGAGGAGAGGGAAGCCACATGGTTCATGGAAGAAGAAGGGAAGACTGAAGAAGAAGAATCAGAAGAAGGAGAAGTGCTCCAGCCGCCGGCCACAGCACAGGCCGGCGACCGTCGCCTCCATCGGACGGCAGCTCGCCGCCATGGCCGGCACGCCGCCCAAGCAAGACCGGCACTGCCGGCCCCACCGGCACTGCCGCCCCGAGCACGCCGGCACTGTCGGCCCCATCGAAGTCAACTTCATCTCAGCCGTCTATTTATCATCTATGGTCACCACTACTTTATTGTAATGCCCCTTTTACCCCTGGACGGATCTGGGCCTATATATAGCTCATCCCTCTCCCCAAATTAGGGTTAGACAAGATGATAGCTTAAACATGACTTTGAGCTTTGTCTCCCTAGGGTTTCATCCCTCTGTAATCAAGGCAACCCTTGTTGTTGATTTGAGATATTGTTGAGTGAGATTCTAGTACAAGCTACTCTCTCTCCCTCACCAATCTCTTCTTCTCCAACACCAATCTCTCACCGGGAATTCTGCCGCGTGCCTCTTCCGGGTGATTCTATTGGCGTGGTCCATCGAGCCACGGGGTAAGTATCGGGTGTATCGGGTTGGTGTGCGTGCGTGAGTACCGGTGTTCTTCGTGTTCTTCGAGTTCCTCGCGTTTTCCCATCTCCCCTCTTGGTTTCGAAGTCAATCCGCGAGATCGGGCCACACACGGGGTCTTAGACCTCATCAGTAGTAATATAGCATTACTATAACGGCTACCTAATAAAACTTGTCCACCGTTGAGTGCCTTTTACATTGCCTCTTCGCAATTGTTGAAGGGGATATGTGTATTTGGTCGAGTTATGTTTGTGTAGTATTTATCTGTTACCTTATGCGCTCTCTTATCTTCTCTGAGTAGACAGATGTTGTAGCGTGTCTCTATTGGTTATAGTTTTTCTGCCGCTAAACCTACCATATAGCCCCAGGCGATATATATTTATACTCGCCTGGCGAGCATAGCCATTTCTAGTCTCGCTAAGTACGTGCCGGAGTTCGTTCCTTGGTACTTACTCTCGCCTTTTCCCTTTCTCTTTTGCTTCCTCCCTTTTGTCGGCAGCCGATGGCCCGACTTCGACAGGTACAAGATGACGAAGTTAGCAAGGTTACCCTTCCGGCTTGGCCTGGGCAGGGTTATGGACGCCACTGGTTATCTTCAGGACTCTTAGTCCAATTTGTATCTTGTCCGTACTCGGACGCATTCGATCATCTGTATGATTTGGATCTTTGTATGTATCTATTTGTACCTTGACTCGTTGGAGTCGTTGTTGTAATATATGTATCTTGTGGGCTCTATTTTAATCCTGTTGTAATGTTACCGCTCGTGTTAATTCCTCTGGCATCACGTGTGTGATTCGTCGCGCACGTCGTGTCGGAGGGCGTCTCTGAATCGATATCGTGCGGATTTCGGCGGTATCGCTGGAATCCTCATGGTACCGGTTCCGGGGCGTCACAAGTCAAAAGGCCCAGAAGGATAGTTCGAAGGCCCAGATGTCCAGATGCAGCCCAATTGAAATCTTTCTTTTCTTGGATTTTTTTCACCCCCTGATTTCTGGCTACTTCATTTTTCTTTTGGTCCTGTGCCGCCTTGGAAACGTTGAGACCGCTGCTGCAAAATGGGACCCGCATGTCATCCTCTATGTACAATAAAGTTTCTTTTCTTGGATTATTTTTGGCTCCCGATATTTGGTCACTTGCCTTTTTCTTTCGATCTCATGCCACGTTTCAAACGTTGAGGAAGACTCATGGGACCCGCATGTCATCCTCTATGTACAATAAAAGTTTGATTTCTTGGATTTTTTTCACCCTCTGATTTTTGGCTATTTCCTTTTTCTTTTGATCCCTGCCGCCTTTGAAACGTTTAGTAAGCTGCTGCCTCATAGGTCCCACATGTCAGCCTGTATGAACGATAAAGCTTTCCTTTCTTGGAGTTTTTTTTTGACCCCCTAATTTCTGGCTACTTTCATTTTCTTTTGATCTCAAGCCGCATTTGAAACGTTGGGACCACTGCTGCACAATGGGACCCGCATGTCATCCTCTATGTACAATCAAGTTTCTTTTCTTGGATTATTTTTGGCTCCTGATATTTGGTCACTTGCCTTTTTCTTTCGATCTCATGCCACATTTGAAACGTTGAGGAACCTGCTGGCTCATGGGACCCGCATGTCATCCTCTATGTACTACAAAAGTTTATTTTCTAGGGGTTTTTTTTTCACTCTCTAATTTTTGTCTATTTCCTTTTTCTTTTGATCCCCTGCCGCCTTGGAAACGTTGAGTAAGCTGCTAACTCGTGGGACCCGCATGTCATCCTCTATGTACAATCAATTTTCTTTTCTTGGAGTTTTTTTTACCCCTAATTTCTGGCTACTTTCTTTTTCTTTTGATCTCAAGCCGCATTTGAAACGTTGGGACAGCATGTCATCCTCTATGTACAATAAAAGTTTCTTTTCTTGATTATTTTTCACCCTCTGATTTTTGGTCACTTGCATTTTTCTTTCGGTCTCATGCCGCCCTTGAAAACGTTGAGGAACCTGCTGGCCCATGGGACCCGCATGTCATCCTCTATGTACTACAAAAGTTTCTTTTCTTGGATTTTTTTCACCCTCCGATCTTTGGCTATTTCCTTTTTCTTTTCATCCCCTGCCGCCTTGGAAACGTTAGTAAGTCGCTGATCGGGTGGGACCCGCATGTCATCCTCTATGTACAATCAAGTCTCTTTTCTTGGATTTTTTACCCCCTTATTTTTGGTCACTTGCCTTTTTCTTTCGATCTCATGCAGCCTCTGAAACGTTGAGGAAGCTGCTGGCTCATGGGACCCACATGTCATCCTCGATACTATAAAAGTTTCTTTTCTTGGATTTTTTTCACCCTCTTATTTTTGGCTGTTTCCTTTTTCTTTTGATCCCCTGCCGCCTTGGAAACGTTGATTAAGCTGTTGACACAAGGGGCCCGCATGTCATCCTCTATGTACAATCAACTTGCAAGATCTTGGGGCGGAAGAGCTTGTATAAGTGGGACCCATATGTCATCCTCTATGTACAATAAAAGTTTCTTTTTCTTGGATTATTTTTTGCTCCTGGTATTTGGTCTCTTTCCTTTTTCTTTCGATCTCATGCCGCCTCTGAAACGTTGAGTAAGGTGCTTGGGTCATGGGACCCGCATGCCATCCTCTATGTACAATCAACTTTCTTTTCTGGGAGTTTTTTTTACCCCTAATTTCTGGCTACTCTTTTTCTTTTGATCTCAAGCCGCATTTGAAACGTTGACACAGCTGCAAAATGGGACCCGCATGTCATCTTTTATGTACAATAAAGTTTCTTTTCTTGGATTATTTTTGGCTCCTGATATTTGGTCACTTGTCTTTTTCTTTCGATCTCATGCCCCCTTTGAAACGTTGAGGAAGCTGCTAGCGCATGGGTCCCGCATGTCATACTCTATGAACAATAAAAGTTTCCTTCCTTGGAGTTATTTTGACCGCTAATTTCGGCTACTTCCTTTTTCTTTTGATCCCCTGCCGCCTTGGAAACGTTGAGTAAGCTGCCGACACAAGGGGCCCGCATGTCATCCTCTATGTACAATCAACTTGCAAGATCTTGGAGCGAAAGAGCTTGTATAAGTGGGACCCATATGTCATCCTCTATGTACAATAAAAGTTTCTTTTCTTGGATTATTTTTTGCTCCGATATTTGGTCACTTTCCTTTTTCTTTCTATCTCATGCCGCCACTGAAACATTGAGTAAGGTGCTGGCTCATGGGACTGTACAATAAAGTTTCATTTCTTAGATTTTTTTTACCCACTGATTTTTGCTAACTTGCCTTTTTCTTTTCGATCATATGCCTCCTTTGAAATTGTGGTCGTCGCTGGCTCATGGGTCCCACATGTCAGCCTCTATGAACAATAAACCTTTCCTTTGTTGGATTTATTTTTTACCCCTAATTTCTGGCTATTTGCCTTTTTCTTTTGATCCCCTGCGGCCTTTGAAACGATGAGGACGCTCGCTGTGGCAGTCGGTCCCACATGTCATCCTCTATTAAGAATAAAAGTTTCCTTTTTGGATTTATTTTTTACCCCTAATTTCTGGCTATTTGCCTTTTTCTTCTGATCCCTGCCGACTTCGAAATGATGAGGATGCAGCTGGCAGATCGGTCCCACATGTCGGCCTCTATGAACTATAAATGTTTCCTTTGTAGGATTTATTTTTTACCCCTATTTTCGGGCTACTTGCCTTTTTCTTTGAAACGTTGAGAACGCTCATTGTCTCATGGGTCCCACATGGCATCCTCTCCGAACGATAAACCTTCATTTCTTGTTAACGACAGAGTTTATCGGTATTATTTTCGCGAGACTAATACAAGCTCTTTGGCTCCAAGATCTTGCAAGTTGATAGATTAAATCAAGGAATTATTAGGATATGCTTTAAATTTCAAATCCACTTTATGTATTTTTAAAAATACCGTTATCCATGTGGGTATGGAGCGATCAAGGATTTTCATATTGGGCATGAGCAGTTTCAAAAATTGGAACCCTATAATTCAAAATAAATAAAAACAACTTTTATGTAGAATCTCCGTGTATTTTTATTTGCCAATCATAGGATCTGTGTTTCATTAGAAAAGGGCCGAAATTGCATGAGCGAGAAAGGCCCATTTGTAGTTATTGGGCTTCGACAGACCGGATCAAGTAGACCGATAACAATTACCATGTAGATGTTCCTTGGCAACCCAAAAGTGAAATATTGGGCCCAACAGGGGAAGGTTGAACAGTACTTTTTCTATTGGGAAGGTGGTACATGTGGTTATCCTGACAAAAAAAATGGAACATGGGTTACTGAAGGTTGCCCATTTGTGCCTAATATGTTTGTCAGCAGGAGCTTTACCTTCCGCCGCCACCGCTCCGCTTCCGCCGCCGCCGCCATGCCTCGTCGCGGGTCAAGCTACCGGTACGGCGGCGTCTCGAGCTCGGGGTACCGCAGCGTCCGCGCGCGCCCAAAATTAAGGTACTTCCTCCTCGGGACGGCACCTACGATAGGCTCGGCTGGCCTTGGGGCATTTACCCCTAGCCTCTTCCATGCTCAAGTTTTTGAAATGTTTCGGCTCCGTTCAACACTTGGATCAAATTTGTCAACATGACCATTCTTATGGAGTAGCAACGAGTTGAATCTCTCAAAACTCTTTAAGTTCCGCAATATAACGACTAATTGGTACTACCTTATACAAAATGATTACATATCCTTATTTTGGAAGCAAGCAATCACACACTTATAGTTTGCTAGTCAGCTGCACGTAACGTTAAAAATCGGCAATTATAATGAATAAACCTATAATTTTCACTTAAAATGCATTAAGGAGCATCAAATTTGACAAATCAAACCATGTCGTACTGAAAATTGACATGTCTTTCTCATGCAGAAATGTAAAATTATCCATGCATGTGCGTTTATACAGGTTAAGTTTTGCACGTATTATTTTTTGTAACTTTTCTGACTACCTTCAAAGCTCCAATCCTTCTTCATCATCTTTGTTGTACCGCACTGATGCAAGTGAATGCGAGCTGCTCGCCAGACGCGACTTCGTGTTCGATATGTGTACTATGCCTTCTCCATCTAGTGCTAGTTACGCCTCTGTGCTAATTAATTCAGCACAAACCTCTGTCATTGCAGCTGTGACTCACCTCGACCATTGGAGCCCAATCACAAGAGCGAGCTCAGTCTCAACCAGAGAGGCATGTGTCTCATGGTTAGCTATCTACAACTTGATGTCTTACTAAAACCGTGCCTATCATAGAGATCACCTCGCTGGTGTAGCAATGGCTGCAAGTAGCTGCTAGCATGAGCGAAGGGGATAAGGAAGAAAAGATTAAAAAAATGGGTTGGGGCCAACAAGCAGGAAAGCTATCTACTAGCTTTATGGATGTTTCTGGAATTGGGTAGAAAATAGTAGATGACACTGTAGCAGCGAATCCCAGAGACCAAGGCCGTTGGATGATGTCTAATGAACGGCGAGAACAAAATCGGCGAAATTAGCTTGAATTTTGATAATAAATCTTGGGCATTTTCCCTCGAACATGATTTATCAACTTTGGGTAGTCTCTGGACTAGTCTCCCTCGTCCACCAATTATTATCATACTACTCGCGGAAAGTTGAGGGCGGTCCCTAGTCCCGAGCACTTCGCCCACTTCCCCTGGCCTCATCCCAGAGATCTCACACCAACCACCTCACCGTCGACTAGCCGCCAGTCTACAGCCCTCCGAAGAATCCCCAATGGAGGCGACGCCCCTACTAGAGCGCTCCTCACGCGAGCGCATCATCGAGTCTGGCCCACATGTCTTCCGTACCTGCCGTGTGTCGGCAAGCACGACCGACTTCTCCGTCGGCGAGCCGCCGGCCGTGGGCGAGGGCGAGGCGTCCCCGTACACTATGACAGTGCACATCTTCTTCTCGAGGACGTACGAGCTCAGGAGGATGGCCGGCCCCCTCCCTGCCCCATTGGATGAGGACGATATCACCACTACACCCTGCGAAGAGGTGGTGCTGGATCTTGGCTTGCCTCCGAGGGAGCTACGTAGTGGGGGCAATGTCGTGCGAACTATGCGCGAGATTCTTGCCCGTGTATGGCTGCTCAAGAACCTGAACCTCACGGAGGAGGAGTGGGACATCATCATGCCTTACGATGTTATGCACCGATGTGGCGGCGGGCGTGTCGTCGCCTCGGTGGCCTCCACTTCGACCTCACCCTTAGGGTGGACCACCGGCTCATCGTCAACTTGCCGGCGTTGGGTCCTAGTTGCGCCGGAGGACGGCCACTGCAGCATATGCATGCTGGGGCTGTCGCAGCGCACAACGGTGCGTCTCCGGGGATGCAAACACCCGTTCCATAGGAAGTGCATCTTCTCCTGGTTTGTAACGAACGCCACCTGCCCTATCTGCCGCGATAAAGTGCTGACCCATCTTATGTTCGATTTGTAGCATAGTATGAATAAAACCCCTGTATGATAGGGATGCCATGCCAACTTGAATCCTATGTCAAGAGAAATTCTATTTGATTGTGGTTATAAGATATTCTGCATTAGTTTGATCAAGTATTATCATTCTATTTTCCTATGGGATATGACCCTATGAATCAAACAACATGGGATTACTTCCACACAATTAAGTTTGACCAACTTTTAGTAGGACAACAAACATAAATAATTAGTCATCATGGGATTACAATCCAACAGATAATTGTCTTCAGGACTCATACATTTTCCAAATAGAAAAATCAAAACAAATCATGGTTCTTCATCTCACAGCATGATACAGAGACAAGAGTCTAATCATCATCATCATCATCATCATCATCATCATCATCATCATCATCATCATCATCACCTCCGTCTTCATTCGATATTCGTGCATGGTCTCATCCTCGCTCGTCGTGTCCATTCTCCTCCCGAGATTCACCGGGTAGCTTCAGTTTATCCATCTCTTTGTCGACTATGCTAACCTCAACAGGGAAATCTACTTCTCCATCATGTGCAGGGATACCTGTATCCAACGAGGTTTCATCAATGTCAGCAACTTTAGTTTGCATACAACCAGCGAAATCATCTTGCTGGGCACCAATTATTGGATCCGCATTCTCATCCAAATCATATATGTTCCTTGCCACAAACTTTTGCACATACTGCCATCCTTTTCTAGATATGTCTTCCAAGAAAAGTACCTTGGCCGCTTGAGGTACCAAAATATAAGGATCATCCTTGTACCAACTGAGCGATAGTATTTAGCGATATGAAATACCCATCATTTACGGCACCTTTGCCCTTGTTTGGATCTTGGTTGTACCAATAACACTTAAATAGAACCACGGATCGGACGATAACGTTATCACTATAGAACAAGCTGAATAACCTCTTCTATGTGACCATAATGGTCAAATGACTACGATCTCTTCTTTACGGTTGTCAAGTGATCTCCATTGGTTGTGATGCCACTATTTCGTGTCTTCAAATGTTGTTCACGCTCATAGGAGGCTGTAATGGACACCATTGGCATTGCAAGCTGCAGACTACCAACACCCTCTTATCCGGACCACGTGATAGGACAAGGAGATCGGCACTAACGGCGCCGGATTCTCCGCATGGAGTTTCGAGATCTACGATTACAAAATAGACAAGAGGTCATCTCATGTGAAAACACATAGACAAGTCGAGTGCAATTGAACATCTTACATATTTCTCAAACCAGTCCCCGAAACCCACTCCCACGTGCCGATAGCTTTCCATTCGTTTCCATGTACAACTCTGCAAAACATAGCCAAGTCGGCTGAATATATTTCATTTTGATACAAGTTCATAGTATATGCGAGGAGCGAGTATTTCGTGTGCATAGTACTCACTTAACATATTCATCGGCCTCGTAGCATTATTCGGCACATACCAAGACAGTATGTTCAAATTCGGATCTGCTCTAATGTTTTTTCGGTCCTCTTTCCTATTAGCTCAACACCATGATTAAAAACAGATCCTACAACTTCCAAAATTCTGCGACCCCGGTTGAATCTGGTCTCAATATCAGGAATATATCTTGAGGCAAATGTATATGCTTCGAGCGAGCAATATACGCCATCGCAATGCAAGCCTCCGGTCTAGCTTTGTTCCTAATCGTATTCTTGAAAGTGCACGATCGACGTTCTATAGGGTACATCCATCCATACTTGTACTGGGACCTCTTAAAAGTGCCTCATCGGGTAGATGAACAGCCAAATGCACCATCATATCAAAGAAGGTCTGGAGGATATATCAGCTCCGGCATGCACAAGATTACTTGCTATGTCCACCTTAAGACGTTCTACAACGGCTCCGCTTAGAGTTTTACTACATATTTCCCTAAAGAACCTTCCCAACTCTGCAATCACGTTGTACATATTTGGCTTCACTAAATCTTTAATGCCAATAGCTAAAAGCCTTTGCAGCAGGATATGACAATCGTGAGTTTTCAACCCTTGGAGCTTGTTTCCTTCAGCATTGAGACAATTTGCAATGTTGGAAGCAAATCCGAACGGGAACATCACACCTCGGAGGTACTCACAAAATAATCTCCTTTTAGGCATCGGCAATGTGAATTCCGCGCCTCGAAATTTATAATGTTTTTCCTTGCCTTTGTTCACTTTGTCATTACGATCCGGTTGCAAGTGCCTGTTAACATTCAATGTTGCACAATCAATCCTAGCATTTGAGCTATCTTTTGTCTTGGATGGAATGTTGAGTAATGTGCCGACAATGCTGTCACATATATTCTTCTCCATGTGCATGATATCAATATTATGCCGAAGCTTCTTACCAGCCCAATACGGCAAGTCCCAAAGAGTGGTCATGCGCTTATAAAATATTCTCGGTCTATCATTTTCCATTTCCTTCCTCTTGGTACATGCTGCTATTTCACCTCCCATCTTCCTTTTGGTAGCTGCTAGACTCAGTTCATCTCCTCTCTTCTTCCTTTTTCTATCTGCTACTACTGCTGCTGCATCTTCTGTATCCTTCTCTGTTGTACCTGCTGTGGCGGCTGGTGGTTTTCCTGGTTTAACATTTCTGCCGCTTCTAGGTGCGCCTCCAACTCGTGACTCTTAAAGTGCTGCGGTTTAGTCTTTTTACAGGCCTGATCACCAATAAATTGCAATTTTTTTCTATTTTTTCGGAAACTGTGATCTAATGGAAGGAAACGGCGATGGCCCATATAGCATATCTTGTTTATTATCCTCACTCGCCAGCTGATCAGTATCACGGTGAACACATGCATTATAACTCTGATGTTACTCGCCCGACATAGTGCCCAAAGCTGGATAATCATGGGTGCAATACGATACAGACGACGAGTTATAGAAAATTTTGTTCTTTAGGTTGACACACATCCCGTGTAGGGACTACCCTCCCATAATGTTTGCAAGTCTCTAACAAGAGGCTGCATGAACACATCAAAATCCTTCCCGGGAGATTTGGGACTCGGGATGAGTAAGGCCATCATACGGTTCGGCGATCGGTGCATGTCCAGGGAGCCTGGTTGTAAGGTGTAACTAGTACGGCCACATGCTATACGAGTTGCTCATGTTGCCAAATGGGTTGAATCCATCCGTAGCAAGGCCAAGTCTCGGGTTCCTTGGATCGCGGCAAAATCTGGATGATCCAGGTCGAATTGCTTCCATTCATCGCCATCAGCAGGATGCCTCAGTAAATCGGGGTCGGGCGTGAGAATCTCTTTGTGCCATCTTGTTTCTCGAGATGTTTGTTCTGAAGCAAACAACCTCTGCAATCTTTGTACAAGTGGAAAGTATCTCAGAACCTTCCAAGGAATCTTTTTCTTACCACCAGCTCCATCATGTTTCCATCTTGATTCCTTACATCCTGGACATTCATCGAGGTCATTATACTCCATCCAAAACGAGTGCACGATTATTTTTGCAAAAATCAATCTTCTCATATCCAAGTCCCGGTACCTTGATGTCTTGCTTCACCTCATAAAAGGATTTTGGCGAGTCCGGCCCTGAGGAGTGCATCGTTGTATGTCTTCGCAACTGCATTGAACGCTTTATTGGTAATCCCCTGGTATGACTTGTCATGAAGTAATTTCACAATTAATTCGAATCTTGACACAACAGAACCAGGGGCCACTAAGCGCTTAGCATCTTCTATCAGGTCATGGAAAAGAGGCTTTTTGTGATAACCATGGGGCTGTTGGCTTGCATATGGATACAGATCCCGTAACAAATTAGCGAGTAGCCTCATCCTGGACGAGATCTTCGGCTGATAACCATCGGAATAAAGAGGATCAATAATGTCGGGCGATCATAGTGTTCACCATGGTTAATCCACATGATATATGTCTGGTCCATCCCATAAACGAATAAATGATCTGAGACTACATGTTGAGGCTTGGACCCAATATTCAAACATACGCGGCATGGACAAATCACTTCCTTTGTCTTGTCGCCGTCAATAAAATCACTAACGTGCTTCATGAAGTCTTCAATACCACTCAAATATGTTGGTGTGTTTAATGAGTGAAATAATATCCGAGTTCTGTCCATCTGTTGAGGAGATAGATGGTCAGAGAAGCGATAAGCTATTTCAACAAACAGGTCACCTATGAATGTAAGCAAACATACCTGAGCAAACAGGTCGAATATAAAACTATAAATGCTACATTCACTACAAGAAAAGTTCTGATAGACAACGTCTCAAAATCGTCCGCTAAGGGGTATTTTTCGTCGCCTATGGGCCTAACCCGACGATATGGGTTCTGTTGTGGAAACTGCGTCAGGCAAAGTCCAACGACGTTTTTTTCGGTCGGTCGCGCTTGGGCGCCCTTCCGCCACGGAAAATCGGACCGTTGCGCAAGTGTTTCCGGGAGCCCGTTGACTGCTGACGTCATGCAAGCCGACACGTGGCACACGCCGTTAGCGCGGTTAACGGCGTTAACTCGTCGAAACCCCGTGGTAGATGGTAGGCCCACACGAGGCCTCGCCACGTCTTAAGCGGGCCGGGCCAGGCTGACATAGTTTGACCGGTCAACTATATAGTCGGGCTGGTCCATTAGTTACGTGGGCCGGGCCTAACCTCTAAGGTTGATCTGGTCAAAACTTAAATGGGCTCGCCCATTTAACATGTGGGGTCCACCTTACGACAAGCGGGCCGGCCCAAGAAACAAGTGGGCCGGGCCAAAACACGAGTGGGTCCCACTTTCCGTTAAAGGGCCGGCCCATTTAGTGTGTGGGGTCCACCGTATAGCAAGTGGTCGGGCCAAAAACACGAGTGGGTCCCACTTTCCTGTTAAAGGGTCGGCCCATTTAGTATGTGGGGTCCACCATATAGCAAGTGGGCCGGCCCAACAAGATAGTGGGCGGGACAAAACACGAGTGGGTCCCACTTTCCTGTTAAAGGGCCGGCCCATTTGGTGTGTGGGGTCCACCATATAGCAAGTGGGCGGCCCAACAAGATAGTGGGCCGGCCCAACAAGATAGTGGGCCGGCCAAAAGCACGAGTGGGTCCCACCTTCTCGTTAAAAGGCCGGCCCATTTAGTATGTGGGGTCCACCATATAGCAAGTGGGCCGGCCCAACAAGATAGTGGGCCGGGCCAAAAACACGAGTGGGTCCCACTTTCCGGTTAAAAGGCCGGCCCATTTAGTATGTGGGGTCCACCATATAGCAAGTGGGCCGGCCCAACAAGATAGTGGGCCGGGCCAAAAACACATGTGTGTCCCACCTTCTCGTTAAAGGGCCGGCCCATTTACCATGTGGGACCACCATATAGCAAATGGGCTGGCCCAACAAGATAGTGGGCCGGCCCAATAAGCATGTGGATCCCACTATCGTGTAGCCGGGCCGGCCTACTAAGAAGTGGGCCGGCCCAAAATGAAAGTGGGTCCCACACTACCGTAAGTGGGCCGGCCCAATCTGTTGTAGTGCCCTACTTGTTTGACTAGTCAACTTGCATTAAATTTCATGAGCCTAAAATCCGATATCAATGATACACACAATTACATACACAAATAAAACAAGTAGGAAAATTACAAGGCAATTCATGTGCCCAAATAAAAAATTACATAGAATCATTGAGGACTTCGTTAGCATCATCAATAACACGTTGACATTTGGCAATCGCCTTGATTGAATCTTGTGTACTCTTTGTCAACATATCGGCTACGGATCTTAAAGCGACAATACCATGTCTTTTATAAAGTATCGCCTTGAGATATTTACTTGTTTGATGAAAGCAATGGTCTAGGTTGACGGCTATGAGAAGATGCATCGGAAGAAATATCGAAGTTTTTGTGGGCCTCACTTCTAATGAAGATTGCTTCATCACAACTGCATTCTAATAATAATGCAAAAAGAGTTAAACGATGAACTATGCAAACATTTATTATGCAATGTAGATATAAGATAATAACAAGTTGCATAAATAAGACAATGTATGGAACTTGTACTAAGCGCAAACTTACATCATAATGTTGCACAGGGTCGCTACAGATCCTTTTTTGGCGACTATCTTCTAATGATGACTGCTTCATTAAAACTGCATTACGGTAACATTGCAAACATAGTTACAACAATTAACTATTCAAACATGTATTACGCAATGTAGAAATCAGATAACAGACATGTAGCGAGAAATAAGCACAAGATAAGATAAGATGCATGTACTAAGCACATACCGGCTCGCTGCGAGTCCTTCTCTTGCGTGCACTAGTCGTGGTCAACATGCCTATCATTTTAGGTTCAGCCATCAAGTGAAATGCTAATCCTCCTGCTCCATTGTCCTTAATCCGTGTTTAGATATCACATTTAAGACCAAGTCGACTGGTTTCAAATAACAAAAAACTTGAGCTGCCAAATGAATAAGCCAATATTTACCGGATATCGGATTAAAACCAACTAGATGTTGCTTTGCATGAGATACGAATTTCGGACATTCGGATTTAGAGTAGGGTAATGCCAAGGTTTTCCACATAAAGTAAGCTGGCATTAAGAATGACCAAATGTCGAGTTCAAATCACCTTCGCAGTTTCTCCAAAACAAGCATATCAAATAGGCAGAAACATAGTAAAGCATGAATGGCATTGCTATGGCAGGGTTCCAAGTGTTAATCTCTTGCATAAGGAACAATGCATATAGGTTATAGATAATAACGGAAACCAACCAAGAACTCAGATTCCAACCTTCCCTAGCGTCCCCGCTGTTAATGTTGGATGTTCTAATAAGTGGTTCGCATGATCAATCCCTAGGAAAAATAACATTGACAAGTCAGTCTACGATAATACAAAGACCAGACATGCACGCAGCAATAACTATATAAGCTAAAGACGAGGTATAAGAGCAGGCGGATTGGAAATGCACATAGCATGATTATAAAAGCGATGTGAGAATAGCGAGACACGAGAAAACGGCTAGCATCTAGCGGTGAGCTAATGACGTGGTATAAGAACAAGCGGATTGGAAATGCACATAGCATGACTATAAAAGCGATGCGACAATAGCATGCGGTACAAAAACAAGTTGGCAGCAAATGAATGGGTATAAGGCTATAAATATGTGGATGCACACAGGTGTCGGTAGAATGAACAGGATGGTAGCGACCGGATAATGCTTTTGTACTTGTACAATATTTAAACAAACTTCATGTGAAGCAACACATCAAGAAAGTTAACGGCATATGAGATCCGCAAATAACTACACAAAACATGGCTAAAGAAACACCGCGATCTAACGGGCCAGCGTACTAACCAAGCTGCGGCGGGGTGGGCGGGGGCGGCAACTTGCATTCCGACGGCGGCGAACGCGGGAGACGATGAATCGACCCTCGTTTCGGTAGAAGCGGGCGTTAGTGAAGCGGATCCGGTTGGCCGGCAAGGGATTCGGTGAAGTTGATACGGCCGCTGCGCCGAGGTAGTCGGTGGCGAGGTCGGCGGTGAAGCGGATCCGTCGGTGGCGAGGTCGGCGGTGAAGCGGATCCGTCGGTGGCGAGGTCGGCGGTGAAGCGGATCCGTCGGTGACGAGGGCGGCGGGGAGCGGATCAGGTGGGTGGACAGCCAACACGATCAAGGCTACGGCCGTGGAGGAGTATGCCGGCGGCGAAGCAGATCTAGTACTGTAGAGAGTTAGAGCTTTGGCGTGTGAGAGTATTTTTGAGCTAATGGGGCGAATGGTTGGTGGTTGGGTGTGGGCCTGTGGGGAGGGTTCGGGATCTAGGCAAGATATTTCATTGTTACCGAATGAGCCCTCCATGGTCGGTGGGTTTTAGCTTCTGGACCAGGGTTAAAAGGGTAAAACTGGTCACGGGATTTTCGAATGGATGCGGCCGAAATTTTCAGTTTCAAGCTACGAGCAGAACGACAAAAATAATGTTCTTCCCCAGGGAGCTCTCATTTCTTCCTCTTCTCTTTCTCTCTCGAGTCTCTCCCACTCCCCGGCTCCTCTCCCCCTTCTCTCCGGCGGCCTCGCCGGCCGGAGACGAGGCCGACTTCTCTCTGTATATTGTACACCCTCCGAACTAAATTAATTGATTCAACTTTCCTTAGACGTGTATGTATCCGGAGTAAAAACATGTGTGGATACATCCATATTTAGATAAGCAAAGTTGAGTCAGCTAATTTGGATCCGAGGGAGTTAGTGTTGTTGTAAGCTTAGATCCGGTGTTTCCCATGAGCGAGAATGGCGCAATGGAGTCGGGGATCTCGTCATCGGCTTCGGATCCGGCCTATGGTGAATCCGGCGGATCTTGCCGGCCAAACCCCGATCTGGTGCCATCAATGTGATGGCGCTAACGGTGAGGCATGCTTTGGTCAGTGCTTCAGATCTGGCCAATGGGGAAGTCAAGCTGCTAAAGTTCACAAGCTCGGGGCATACGACGGCGTCATCCGTCTTGCTCGTGCACATCTCGGCCTTTCAGCGGCCCTTCTCCGAGCCAATATGCCGTTGCTGAGGCCCTTCTTCTCCTTCGTCCTGGCGACTACCGGCGACACCGTCCCAAGTGGTGCGTCCCCGGCGACGGAGTTGCTGGAAAGGATGCGGAGCAGAGATCTGATGTGCGGGCGAGAAGGACTCGATTGATTTTCTTCTATATGTTTTGGGGTCCTTTTTGTAAAGTTGCAGGGTCTATTAGTTATTGTCTAGTACTTTTGGTCCTCTATGTAATTTTTTGGACTAGTTTCCATTGGCACGGATAAACTTGAATTTTGACAAGTTCACGGGGAAAAAAATTCCTTTGCACATATGGCCTATCATGTATAAACATTCTTGAGATTTAAACTATATGTAATGTGCCATGCATTAACCCTAAACCATATATATGTAACTAACCCTAGCTGATCAAACCCTACTTAATTAAAACAAATAACCCTAAACTATACGCATGCACTTTATGCGCAAAGGCGCGGGTGCCTCTAATAATGTGTGTGCCTCTAATAACTATACGCATGCACTTTATGCGCAAAGGCGCGGGTGCCTCTAATAATGTGTGTGCACACTCGATCGATGATCCCTAAACCTTATACAACCCTGAAACCCTAATCCCTAATCCCTAAACCCTAAACACCCTAAACACTAAACCCTATACCCTAAACCCTGACCCTAAACCCTAATTAAACCCTATATATAGGCCAACGACACTTAATTGTGCATCAAGGAGGCCAGGGGTGCCTCGCGGTCCTCTAATTAAATTAAATGTGCCATGCATTAACCCTAAACCATATATATGTAACTAACCATAGCTAATCAACCCTACTTAATGAAAACACATAACCCTAAAGTATACTAGCTATAACCCGATCTAATAAAAACATGCTCTATATATAGCAGCTAGCTAGCAAACCTTAGATTAACACCAATTAATATATACATGGCCTATATCGATCATGTTGTATAACATATCCCTGAGATTCATTAATTAATTATATAATTATCGTGATAAATTAATTAACTCTAATGTTGACAAGTTCTCTCGAATGAAAACACATTTGATTAAGTTGCCTCATAATATATATATATATATAATTAGTGTGCATGCATGTCCTACCATGCATTCGTGCATATATTTTAATGTATATTTGAACATATTCTTGGGGATTTCAATCTCTCTCTCTCGATCATCTATATATCGTTGGTGGCCAAAAAACACACATATATATGCATGCAATTTATGCGTAAAGGCGCGGGTGCCTCTAATAATGTGTGTGCGCACTCGATCGATGATCCCTAAACCTTAAACAACCCTAAAACCTTAAATCTCTAATCCCTAATCCCTAAACCTAAACACCCTAAACACTAAACCCTAAACCCTAGACCCTAAACCCTAACCCTAACCCTAACCCTAAACCCTAGCTAACCCTAAACCCTAATTAAACCCTATGTATAGGCCAACGACACTTAATTGTGCATCGAGCAGGCCAGGGGTTGTGGGGACCCCGGACTAGCTGTCCGAAATTCCCTGTTATGTATACAGTTCACGATCCCATGATCAGTGTGTCGTGAACACATAACCGAACTGATATCAAATTACACCATCCATTACAAAGCGGAATAAGAAAATTACCACATGGTCACATGACCGATACTTACATAATAGCCTCGAAGGGCCTAACTAAACATCGAGTAGCATCATCACTTCGACGAGCGCAGTACCCAAGTCATCCGCCATAAACCCTACGAGCAAGCGAGCGGGAAGACGTTCCTAGCTCGCATAGACGTCGTCCAAGTCCTTCTTCATTTATCGAATTCCTCCAAGTCCGGCCAAGTAAATAGCCGGGGACAAAGCCGTGAGTACATTTGAATTGTACTCGCAAACCATCAAGAAGGTGATAACAATTCTAACTAAAGAAGGCAAGAGAGGAAGAATAGTTTCTCTTGTGGATATAGCATGTAGAAGAGAAGAGATGTTTTTGGTGGAGATAGCATCCCAACTTCTCGATTGAAGGGGACACTTCAAGAATTTATCTAAGACATCTCTATATCTCTATTGAAGAAGATACTTCAAAAGAGTTCTACAACATAAAACACTAGGGAGGGGTAACCCAATTTTGATTCCTTTCCGACCATCTCCATATGGTCAACCAAACCATTCCCGTACCCTTCCAAGTACTCGAAAACAAGTTCCTTTCTTTCATTTTCCAAACAATTTTTGTAAACCAAAAACTCATCAGGCTAAGCAACAGCCATTCCAACCGTCCATGACCGCGGACACGGCTATTCGAATAGATTTGACTCTGCAGAGTTTGCACACTTTCCCCACAAGATCCGCGAGTCTATCATGTGGGCATCATCCCTGCATATCAACTATGCCATGACAGAAACTCGGACATAACCTTTCGCTTATCTCCCCTGACATGAGTCCTTCCCTGCGGGCTTACCCCTTCCGGAACCCCGGCGAGCATACCTCCTTTTGAGCGTATCTCCGGCGCCATGACAGAAGACCCTCAGTAATCGTCCGGCTATCAGTTAAGACAGTGTATTGCCTCCTCCAGAGCGCAACCCGGTGTCAGAGGTCATCGTGACCCTCCTAGAGAGTTGTGAAGGTGTCTCATGCCAGCTTCAACAAACTACGAGCTAAGCCCCGTCCCACTCCAGGGTAATGTGGTTGCGCGGGTTAATTGTCACGGGTGAATACTTAGGCGCCAAAGTTTTCGAAAACAAGATTTTCTTTCCAACCATCTTTGCCAAGATCCTTTCCTTTCGTAACACACGCTTGGGTAGTCCAACTCAACCAAGGTTTTCAAAAATTCTTCTCAACAAGGTATTTTTCCAAGGGGGTTCCCAACCTATGGTTTCATGTAAGAACTAAGAGACAACAGTGGCATGATGCCAACCATCATACCACTAAGGAGGTGATAAATGAGGTGTCAAGGGGGTCATACATACTTAGGACAAGCATGCATAGGGACAACATAAGTAGTATGATTAAACAAGGGTCATGATGTTAATCATCATACCACTAAGACGATGATAATATATGTGGTAAAGGGGGCATACATGCTTAGGGTAAGCATGCATAACATCAACAAGGGTTTCAACATACTTGGGAACAAGTATGCATAGTAGAGGACCAATCATAACGCAAGATACAAGGAACCAAGCAAATAATGGAACAATGAACACAACAAAGAGGATAATTAGCAAGAGATCAAAAGATGGCTTGCCTTGGTTTGCTTATTTGTCCCTGGACTTCTTCAACTCCATCAAAAGAATTCCAACAATATAAATAAAATCCTCGTCCGAACCACTTCTTCTTTCCCGGAATTGTTCGCATCTATCGCCGGAAAATATAAAGGAACACAATCAACACATTGTACAACCAAAACAACATACAACAAGCAACAATCAATAGATAACCACTCTACTAAGGGCTAACATACTAAGGTCTTATAGATACTACAAAACAACTTTAAGAGTTTTGATTTTAGAAAACTTAATTTATTCACCTAATAAGGGCATAAGAGCCTCACCAATTATCAATTTCCTCTTTGGGTATCACCACGACATAAATTAATTATCCCCTGGTATATAACATCACAAAGAAGACAATTGCATTGGTTTGGCATGAAAAACATTTATATTTCCTTTGCAAACATTTTTGGAAAAACAGAAAATCATTCTTCCTATTTTATTTTGCTTATAAAACACTACACAAGAATAGGAAGTAAACAATATGCCAAACTATTTTGGAAACTTAAGTAAAAAAAAATATAACTAATGTTTAGTTGCAGAATTTTTGTTTTGCAAGCATAAAACATTGGTTGACCAATTTTTAATACAAAGAGGTGGTTAAAGTTTTTAAAACAAACCAAAAAGTTTTGGTTCAACAAACCATGTCACACATACATATTACTAACAGTACCTAATATGCATGAACGGAGACTAACATTATTTTTCCTATATGGCCAGTACTAAAACAAGACTAACCCAATTGGATTCACCCAAAAATATTAATCCTACAATTTTAGGAATTTATTGGAGTCTGCAGTACACATAGAAGAAGTTTAATTTACCAAAAATCGTACAAAAATCCTAAAAATATGGGACCAGCGGCATTGGAAAGATATTGAAATTTCTGATCCAATGCAATTTGTTTCACTCAATTTGGGTCTGTAGATCTAAAGTTATTCGCGTTTTAATTCTCTGGTTTTTATCAAAACTTACAGAAATTTTTAAAGTTCAAAAGAAATAAACGGGCGGGAAAACCTGGGCCGCGCTGATTTGAATAGTGGGCCGGCCCGAGTAGGGTTTCCAGGTGGCGATTTGGGGCAAAAGAAAACAAAATAAATAAAAGGGAGGGGAGAGGGGCCCGGGCGGGCCAGGCCTGCATGGCCGATGTGGCCTTGTGGCCGGTCGGGCCATGCAGTCGTTGGACGTGGGGAGATCGCACGACCCTGGGTCGTCTTTCTCCTCTCGCCATGCGAGCGCAAGCGGGCGATGGGGAACGAATCTGGGGAGCGGCCAGAGACTCACCTGCGCGTGGTGCCGGTCGATGGCGGAGCTCCGGCGGCGCGATGGCGGGTCGAGGCCGTCGTCTTGCGCCTCCAGAAGCTCCTCCAGCTTGCGCAGCCGCTCCTCCCGGCGGTGTTGGCTCGCAGCAGCTTTCGGCCCGCTCGCCGGCGACGCCCTCCGGCGAACCTGGGCGGCGAAAAGGGTGGGGTTAGGACTACCAGGAGGTGGTGAACGGACAACAAAGAAGGGGGAAGGGAAAGGAACGTCGGGGCGAGCTCCTTCTGCCCGTAACCATGATGGTCACCACGCCGGCGAGCCTTGCTCCCGCGAGCAGCAGTGGAACGGGAGGGCTGCAGCGCTTCGGTGTGGCTCCGGGAAGTGGGAGGGAGGTGGTGTGGCGAAGGAGTGAGCTGGGGGTTGGGTTTTATAGGCGGGGGAGGGTGACCAGCGGGCGAGCGGGCGGTGACCACGGCCAATGGACGCGCGCGTGGTGCCCACGACCAATGAGCTCGCGAGGGCTGACATCAGGGCGGTGCTGGAGCGTGACGTAAGGGCTGGCGTCAGCGAGGTGGGGCACAGGCGCGGGAAAGAGGGATGGGTCGAGCGGGAGGTGGAGTTCTGTGCATGTGCCGTGTTGTTTCAAGGCTTGGATGGGTTTGGGAGGTGGGCTGCTCGACGTGGCCAGGTTGGAGAGAGAGGGTGATGAAATAGAGGGGTGGGTGTGAGTGTGGTGGGACCAAACCCCATGCAAAGTCGGGTTTTGCACCACTTTGCAAGAGTTGGAAAGAAACCTAGAGAGAGAAAAAAAAAGTGGTGGTGGTGATGGTATTAACTTGATATGTGAAAAAGTAGGTTGAAAAAGAGGGTGCATGGTGGTGTTGAACAAGTGTTATCCGAGCATGAAAGAGGTGGCAACAAGTTTTGCAAGATCGGAATTAATCAAGTTGAGGTGAGAGGAAGGTGGCGATGGTGATATCAAGGTGATTTTTGAAAAGCAAGATGGTAGAGAGATGAAGAAGTAGGGGTGTTATTTTAGGGATTTTTGGAGATTGATAAAGCCAATGGGGACTTTCATGATCATGGTTCCCTATGGAGATTTTTGGATAAGGGCATGAAAGGGTGAATGTACCATTTCCAAGAAAAGATAGAGAGTTTATAAGTGGGGAAAAAATTAAGTAGTGAGAAAGATGAGAGAATAGTGCATAGATCCCATTCTCAAGAACTTAGGTAATTGGGTTGAGAAGGCATGGTATGAAGTACCATCCACCTTTCCTAAGTTATTTGGGAAAAATAAAATGAAATAGTTTTGTGATTAAAATTATAGAAGAAAAACAAGAGGGTTTTGAGAAAGAGAAGAAAAACTAATTTTGGGAGGAGTGATCTCAAGGGTAGAGAGTGGCTACATAATGTAGCTACCATCTTAACTCTTGGTTTTGTGGAGATTAAGCTTGGAGTAAAGAAAAACAAAAGATAAAAGTTGAAAATGGGATCTAGTGGTGCAACATTGGATAGGGTGTAAGATCAAGTTGAAAATATAGGTTGCAAGGGTATTATGGGACATGCAATACATGGAAGTTGTAGAGGGCGTCGCATAGATGAGATCCATGCATTGCGGTCACTAATAACAGTTGTGGGTGCTTAGATATCAACTGCCAAAGTTTGAACTTTTTAAGCCTGCCAAAAACACATTTTTGACTTGGCCTCAAAACAGACAAGGATAAATGAGTATAAGAGGGATTTGGTTCAAGACAAGGACATGGTTGGGAAGTGCTTATGATAAGGTAGGTTTGGGACCAGATTCATTGCCTTGGATGGCAAGGGGTAGCTTAATCCAGGGGCTCCAAAATGGGACCGGGTAACAGTTTTAGGACTTAGCCAAATTTGTGAGGTCCTAGGGTTTGTGACAAGGACAAGGGAAAAAGGATATAATGAGGAGTGGATGATATTCAAACTTAAATAGAAGATAGGGTGAGCTAAAATGCAAAACAGAGATGATCCCAAGATAGGTGCATTGAGTGTTCCATAGATGGAAAGGTTTTAGTTAATGTGTTGCTAGTTGGTTTTCACCTAGGAGATTCATGTGGTGGAGTAACTCGAGACAATTTAACTCAACCAACATACTAGGGCAAATCGTCTACAAGCAAATCAATCAATTGATATCAACAAGCAAATCAAGGCAATTCATCCAATTTAGTCTATAGAAAAAGTTTTTGTTCCCCCTAATCTTTGCACTTTGGATAATTAAACATGTTTGCAAAAGTTGGGGGTGTTACAGATCTTCCACCCTTAAAATAATCTCGTCCCGAGATTACTAAGCGTAGGACTAGAGGGGTTGTAAAGTTTAACTAAAGTTAGACTCCATTCTTCTGTAGATGTGCCGTTGCCGAGAAAGTCGTTGCTTCATCTTCCGGGAGACATGATGGATTCCTCGCCAATGGCGAGCTTCATGAAGAGGTTGACTACTCCAAGTAGGTGTTAGATCTGTAGCTTCTGAGCGATCCTAGCGGGTGTTGAAGATTCTGGGAGAGTTAGTGCACTCCAACAGTGCTCTAGCAGGGTTGAAAACTTTTTAGAGTTAACTTTAAATTTTAGTGGAAGACGAAGTCTTCCACCCTTAAAATTGTTCATGGGGGGGGGGGTTAAAACTCTAAGCTTCGGCCACGGGTCTTGTCGGCGTTTTGGAAGAAGTGATCTTTCTCTAGTCTTGAGTTGAAGCATCTTCAGGGAGCGAGGTGCAATCCACAACTTCAAGGGGAGTTAGTTCATCCCAAGTTCCCAACGGTATTTTTGAAAGGTTTAAAATTTTAGGGTCAGCTCCAATTTTTAGTGGCCCTTAAGATTTTTCATCGAGGGCTTCAGAAAAACTCTGAACTTCTGCCTTGTGGCTCTGTTTGGGGCTTCTGAAGAAGTCGTCGATCTTCCGTAATCAGTTGAAGGATCTTCATGGGCGATGTGTAGTCCACTACTTCAAGAGGCACTCACGGTGTTTGCTACCATATAACGCGCGGTAAGTTAGTAAGTCGATAAAACGCCTGGTTGGTATCCATATGAAGTAGCAACAAAGGCCGTTGAAGACAATCTTCAGCTTGAGGGTCGGTATTGACTTATACCAGTTGGAAGTGAGCGGGTAAGTTGCACCTAATCTTGAGTCTTGAGGTATCTCCTGGAGCTTCACTTGATGAGGAGCGGATGAACCAGGTGATGTAGCTTAGCTTTGACGTTATTGCTTTCTCAGCTTGCTAGATGGTGTGTTAGCGGGTGTTTCCAAAAAGATATCCTCGGGGTTAGCGCGATTATAATCCAAGGTCAGACCAAGTCAGTGTGTCTTCTTGCAGAGGTGCAGTCACTCTTGAAGGTAGAGCTTCTTCTTTCTTGGCATCGATGCTCCAGCTGGTCTTGAAAGTAGTCAGCGTAGATAGGGGTCTGGGTTAGTTTTTCCGAGGGTTGAAAAACAACTGTTAACGGGTTTAGAGTTAGAATCTTCCGTTAACCTATCCAATAACTAGCAGTTAGCATTCTAACGGCGAGTTAGATGAGGGTGAAAACATCTTAGGGAGGCTTCCTATGCTAGGTTATCACACTAAGAGGGTTTTTCAGACCTAAAGACCAAGACAATCATACACTCAACAAATAGATAAAAACAGTCAGAACAACACACTTAGGGAACTACAAGCAATCATCACACCAGACAAGGCACTCTAAGCATCTAGGGATGCCTAATACGCGGGTTTATCTCAATCAAAACGATTGAGTTTGTCCTATCCATCCTATTGGTCTGGGGCTGGTCACATATGTCGACGTCTTCATATCGTCAGCATCGGCTTCAACATGGATCCTTGTAGCAGTTGGTAGTGAAGGGGCCGGGTGTTGAGTCGTTGAGGTTGAGGTGGAGGAGAAAACTGTGTAGAACTTCTAGTCTCGACATCCCGGAAACATGAGGTCTTCGAAGAGGTAGCTGTTGAGGTGCTCCCGAAGTCTAGATCTTCTCGTGGCTGGCCTAAAAATTACTAGTCAAGAAACTGAGGACTTCATCCCAGACGACTGCAAAAAGTGCAAGCCCATGGAGGAACAAGGTCAGATCTTTGACATACTTTGATGACAACCAAAGACATGATCTTATCATCCCTATATGCGCACGACTAAGTGGGCATCCAATCCTCAATAGCTATCGTTGGAGATACATGAGTCTTCCTGAGGGATTGATCCATCTTTGATTTCGAGTCTTCGGTCTGAGTTGGGGACATCGTCCAACAGGTAAGTTTGAAATGGAAGAGACAATAGATTAAGAATTTTCACACATTTTAATAAAGCGGAGAGATAAGAATTTAGAAGCTTTGAAGAAATAAGAGGAGTAGAAGCTATGCTTCCGACTAAAGAAAAAATTTGTTTCATAAATAGTTTTTCCTAAATACTTTTTTCCTAACTAACGTCCATGCTAACTAAGGTCTCCTACAGTCAGGATAGCTCTGATACCAGCTCTGTGGGGACCCCGGACTAGCTGTCCGAAATTCCCTGTTATGTATACAGTTCACGATCCCATGATCAGTGTGTCGTGAACACATAACCGAACTGATATCAAATTACACCATCCATTACAAAGCGGAATAAGAAAATTACCACATGGTCACATGACCGATACTTACATAATAGCCTCGAAGGGCCTAACTAAACATCAGAGTAGCATCATCACTTCAGCAGCGCAGTACCCAAGTCATCTGCCATAAACCCTACAGGCAACTGACTGGGAAGACGTTCCTAGCTCGCATAGACGTCGTCCAAGTCCTTCTTCATTTATCGAATTCCTCCAAGTCTGGCCAAGTAAATAGCCAGGGACAAAGCCGTGAGTACATTTGAATTGTACTCGCAAACCATCAAGAAGGTGATAACAATTCTAACTAAAGAAGGCAAGAGAGGAAGAATAGTTTCTCTTGTGGATATAGCATGTAGAAGAGAAGAGATGTTTTTGGTGGAGATAGCATCCCAACTTCTCGATTGAAGGGGACACTTCAAGAATTTATCTAAGACATCTCTATATCTCTATTGAAGAAGATACTTCAAAAGAGTTCTACAACATAAAACACTAGGGAGGGGTAACCCAATTTTGATTCCTTTCCGACCATCTCCATATGGTCAACCAAACCATTCCCGTACCCTTCCGGTACTCCGAAAACAAGTTCCTTTCTTTCATTTTCCAAACAATTTTTGTAAACCAAAAACTCATCAGGCTAAGCAACAGCCATTCCAACCGTCCATGACCGCGGACACGGCTATTCGAATAGATTTGACTCTGCAGAGTTTGCACACTTTCCCCACAAGATCCGCGAGTCTATCATGTGGGCATCATCCCTGCATATCAACTATGCCATGACAGAAACTCGGACATAACCTTTCGCTTATATCCCCTGACATGAGTCCTTCCCTGCGGGCTTACCCCTTCCCGGAACCCCGGCAGCATACCTCCTTTTGAGCGTATCTCCAGCGCCATGACAGAAGACCCTCAGTAATCGTCCGGCTATCAGTTAAGACAGTGTATTGCCTCCTCCAGAGCGCAACCCGGTGTCGAGGTCATCGTGACCCTCCTAGAGAGTTGTGAAGGTGTCTCATGCCGGCTTCAACAAACTACGAGCTAAGCCCCGTCCCACTCCGGGGTAATGTGGTTGCGCGGGTTAATTGTCACGGGTGAATACTTAGGCGCCAAAGTTTTCGAAAACAAGATTTTCTTTCCAACCATCTTTGCCAAGATCCTTTCCTTTCGTAAACACACGCTTGGGTAAGTCCAACTCAACCAAGGTTTTCAAAAATTCTTCTCAACAAGGTATTTTTCCAAGGGGGTTCCCAACCTATGGTTTCATGTAAGAACTAAGAGACAACAGTGGCATGATGCCAACCATCATACCACTAAGGAGGTGATAAATGAGGTGTCAAGGGGGTCATACATACTTTGGACAAGCATGCATAGGGACAACATAAGTAGTATGATTAAACAAGGGTCATGATGTTAATCATCATACCACTAAGAAGATGATAATATATGTGGTAAAGGGGGCATACATGCTTAGGGTAAGCATGCATAACATCAACAAGGGTTTCAACATACTTGGGAACAAGTATGCATAGTAGAGGACCAATCATAACACAAGATACAAGGAACCAAGCATATAATGGAACAATGAACACAACAAAGAGGATAATTAGCAAGAGATCAAAAGATGGCTTGCCTTGGTTTGCTTATTTGTCCCTGGACTTCTTCAACTCCATCAAAAGAATTCCAACAATATAAATAAAATCCTCGTCCGAACCACTTCTTCTTTCCCGGAATTGTTCGCATCTATCGCCGGAAAATATAAAGGAACACAATCAACACATTGTACAACCAAAACAACATACAACAAGCAACAATCAATAGATAACCACTCTACTAAGGGCTAACATACTAAGGTCTTATAGATACTACAAAACAACTTTAAGAGTTTTGATTTTAGAAAACTTATTCACCTAATAAGGGCATAAGAGCCTCACCAATTATCAATTTCCTCTTTGGGTATCACCACGACATAAATTAATTATCCCCTGGTATATAACATCACAAAGAAGACAATTGCATTGGTTTGGCATGAAAAACATTTATATTTCCTTTGCAAACATTTTTGGAAAAACAGAAAATCATTCTTCCTATTTTATTTTGCTTATAAAACACTACACAAGAATAGGAAGTAAACAATATGCCAAACTATTTTGGAAACTTAAGTAAAAAAAAATATAACTAATGTTTAGTTGCAGAATTTTTGTTTTGCAAGCATAAAACATTGGTTGACCAATTTTTAATACAAAGAGGTGGTTAAAGTTTTTAAAACAAACCAAAAAGTTTTGGTTCAACAAACCATGTCACACATACATATTACTAACAGTACCTAATATGCATGAACGGAGACTAACATTATTTTTCCTATATGGCCAGTACTAAAACAAGACTAACCCAATTGGATTCACCCAAAAATATTAATCCTACAATTTTAGGAATTTATTGGAGTCTGCAGTACACATAGAAGAAGTTTAATTTACCAAAAATCGTACAAAAATCCTAAAAATATGGGACCAGTGGCATTGGAAAGATATTGAAATTTCTGATCCAATGCAATTTGTTTCACTCAATTTGGGTCTGTAGATCTAAAGTAATTCGCGTTTTAAGTTCTCTGGTTTTTATCAAAACTTACAGAAATTTTTAAAGTTCAAAAGAATTAAACGGGCGGGAAAACCTGGGCCGCGCTGATTTGAATAGTGGGCCGGCCCAGTAGGGTTTCCAGGTGGCGATTTGGGGCAAAAGAAAACAAAATAAATAAAAGGGATGGGAGAGGGGCCCGGGCGGGCCAGGCCTGCATGGCCGATGTGGCCTTGTGGCCGGTCGGGCCATGCAGTCGTTGGACGTGGGGAGATCGCACGACCCTGGGTCGTCTTTCTCCTCTCGCCATGCGAGCGCAAGCGGGCGATGGGGAACGAATGCTGGGAGCGGCCGAGAGACTCACCGCGCGTGGTGCCGGTCGATGGCGGAGCTCCGGCGGCGCGATGGCGGGTCGAGGCCGTCGTCTTGCGCCTCCAGAAGCTCCTCCAGCTTGCGCAGCCGCTCCTCCCGGCCGTGTTGGCTCGCAGCAGCTTTCGGCCCGCTCGCCGGCGACGCCCTCCGGCGAACCTGGGCGGCGAAAAGGGTGGGGTTAGGACTACCAGGAGGTGGTGAACGGACAACAAAGAAGGGGGAAGGGAAAGGAACATCGGGGCGAGCTCCTTCGCCCGTAACCATGATGGTCACCACGCCGGCGAGCCTTGCTCCGGCGAGCGGCGGTGGAACGGGAGGGCTGCGGCGCTTCGGTGTGGCTCGGGGAAGTGGGGGGGAGGTGGTGTGGCGAAGGAGTGAGCTGGGGGTTGGGTTTTATAGGCGGGGGAGGGTGACCAGCGGGCGAGCGGGCGGTGACCACGGCCAATGGACGCGCGCGTGGTGCCCACGACCAATGAGCTCGCGAGGGCTGACGTCGGGGCGGTGCTGGAGCGTGACGTAAGGGCTGGCGTCAGCGAGGTGGGTTACAGGCGCGGGAAAGAGGGATGGGTCGAGCGGGAGGTGGAGTTCTGTGCATGTGCCGTGTTGTTTCAAGGCTTGGATGGGTTTGGGAGGTGGGCTGCTCGACGTGGCCAGGTTGGAGAGAGAGGGTGATGAAATAGAGGGGTGGGTGTGAGTGTGGTGGGACCAAACCCCATGCAAAGTCGGGTTTTGCACCACTTTGCAAGAGTTGGAAAGAAACCTAGAGAGAGAAAAAAAAGTGGTGGTGGTGATGGTATTAACTTGATATGTGAAAAAGTAGGTTGAAAAAGAGGGTGCATGGTGGTGTTGAACAAGTGTTATCCGAGCATGAAAGAGGTGGCAACAAGTTTTGCAAGATCGGAATTAATCAAGTTGAGGTGAGAGGAAGGTGGCGATGGTGATATCAAGGTGATTTTTGAAAAGCAAGATGGTAGAGAGATGAAGAAGTAGGGGTGTTATTTTAGGGATTTTTGGAGATTGATAAAGCCAATGGGGACTTTCATGATCATGGTTCCCTATGGAGATTTTTGGATAAGGGCATGAAAGGGTGAATGTACCATTTCCAAGAAAAGATAGAGAGTTTATAAGTGGGGAAAAAATTAAGTAGTGAGAAAGATGAGAGAATAGTGCATAGATCCCATTCTCAAGAACTTAGGTAATTGGGTTGAGAAGGCATGGTATGAAGTACCATCCACCTTTCCTAAGTTATTTGGGAAAAATAAAATGAAATAGTTTTGTGATTAAAACTATAGAAGAAAAACAAGAGGGTTTTGAGAAAGAGAAGAAAAACTAATTTTGGGAGGAGTGATCTCAAGGGTAGAGAGTGGCTACATAATGTAGCTACCATCTTAACTCTTGGTTTTGTGGAGATTAAGCTTGGAGTAAAGAAAAACAAAAGATAAAAGTTGAAAATGGGATCTAGTGGTGCAACATTGGATAGGGTGTAAGATCAAGTTGAAAATATAGGTTGCAAGGGTATTATGGGACATGCAATACGTGGATGTTGTAGAGGGCGTCGCATAGATGAGATCCATGCATTGCGGTCACTAATAACAGTTGTGGGTGCTTAGATATCAACTGCCAAAGTTTGAACTTTTTAAGCCTGCCAAAAACAGATTTTTGACTTGGCCTCAAAACAGACAAGGATAAATGAGTATAAGAGGGATTTGGTTCAAGACAAGGACATGGTTGGGAAGTGCTTATGATAAGGTAGGTTTGGGACCAGATTCATTGCCTTGGATGGCAAGGGGTAGCTTAACCCAGGGGCTCCAAAATGGGACCTGGTAACAGTTTTATGACTTAGCCAAATTTGTGAGGTCCTAGGGTTTGTGACAAGGACAAGGGAAAAAGGATATAATGAGGAGTGGATGATATTCAAACTTAAATAGAAGATAGGGTGAGCTAAAATGCAAAACGAGAGATGATCCCAAGATAGGTGCATTGAGTGTTCCATAGATGGAAAGGTTTTAGTTAATGTGTTGCTAGTTGGTTTTCACCTAGGAGATTCATGTGGTGGAGTAACTCGAGACAATTTAACTCAACCAACATACTAGGGCAAATCGTCTACAAGCAAATCAATCAATTGATATCAACAAGCAAATCAAGGCAATTCATCCAATTTAGTCTATAGAAAAAGTTTTTGTTCCCCCTAATTTTTGCACTTTGGATAATTAAACATGTTTGCAAAAGTTGGGGGTGTTAC
>NC_061510.1:265989087-266053298 GCF_022539505.1 Lolium rigidum | reverse complement strand
GTACTTCTTCATTCCCTTCTTGCTTCACTTCCAGTCTCCTTCCACTTCCAACGATGCCTCCGAAGTCAAGGCCACCATCTCGCTTGAAGAAGCACCATCTAGTGTTGACCAAGGACGCGGAGATTTCCCGCCGGCGGTCTATCCAGATGCTGGCTGTGAGAAAGGACCCGCCAGAAAACAAAGGCCCTGCTTCGCGCTCGTCTCGGAACGGCGTCCGTCGTGCGGTCGAAGATTCCTGGTTGGTTTCCATCGCCATGTTTCTTGATTCTTCCTGGCCCGGAGGTCCCAACTCTTTATTCCGTATTAATCCTTTTTATACATATCTCACTGCCCCACGACGCACCCTCGCCATCTTCTCATGACGACTTCAACCCCCGTCTCCTGCGCTTAGAGGTTACCACCGATTGGACATTTTCGTCTTCCTCTCGTCACACTTTGTTTGGTACCGATGATATTGCCATGCAGAAGCGTCGGCGTGTTTCGTAGATGAGCTTAAAACTCTCATGGAACTCGCCTCCAACTTTCGCGATGATCTCGATACTTTGAAGGACGAGGTCACCGGCCGGGGCAAGCCGCATGATGTGAGCGTTCCATCAAGTGAGGAAACGAACTCTGTCATCAAGAAGCTCAAGGGCGAGAATTTGATGCTTAAGATCGAGTGCGGCTTTCTTCGCGAAGAAAACGTCGAGCTATCAAACAAGTGCGTTCAAGCTCTCAACGGGAGCCTCAACACCCAACATGATGCGGTGAAGAAGATGATGGATGACAAGCATCTTGAAGAAAAACAATATGGTGGAGGACACGCGCGGGATGGTCGATCCAATCCAGGCACCGCAGAAGGAAGTCGATGTGCTCCGAGTCCAGCCACCTTTGCGTAGGTCGCCGAGGCGCCCTCGCGCAGTGTCGCCGAGGAGCGCACGTCGCCGAGTAGGCTGGGGGATAAGGAATTCCAGTGGAGAGAAGCGGAATCTCCACCCGACCTCGAAGGAGGGTCGCTCCGCCGTGTAGGCCGGGGGAGAGAAGCACCGACTCTCATTGTTCTTTAGCTAGTCCTCCGATCCATATTACTTGATGTTAAAATGGATGTATCTACAACTCGAAATATGTCAAGATACATATATTTCAACGTTTATATTGCCTAAGTCTTATTATCCATCCCTAAGCCGGGTCGCTTTTGTAACTACCGATTTGCGTATTCGACTTTTCCGACGAAAGATTTGTGGCCATGTGCCTTACAAGTCTAGTTCCAACTCGACATTATTTGTACTCGCTAAAAATGTATTATTCAAGCACTTCCTCCGAATAATACTTTCGTAGTATGTGCTTCTAAAATTGTAGATGTTGATATTTTTTATGTAGAGTTCCTCAATCTTTTGAATTTTGACTTGGCTGAAAAAATATATGTATCGTAATTAGGGAAGGAGATAGTAGCAAGTTGGGTTGCATCTGGATTTGGATGTTTGGCGTCACTCGAACCTCTCGTTAATAGGATTTTTTTGTGTGAGAGGGACAACCGATCGGACGCATCCCGATGCGTCTTCTCTTGACAAAGAAGATGGCCGGGAGTTTGCGTACCTATTGCACGTGACTTGTGCTCACTAAAGTGTGGGACCTCATAAGTGGGCACCACACGTAAGTGACAGACCTGTTGGTGTAAAAACTCGATTGATTATTATAGTGCATTAGAAAAAAGTTTCCTATGGATTCAAGGGTAGGAAATCCAAGTTAACTCATTTACATGACATTATTTTTTCCATGAAGCAAAGTTAACACATCTATCAATTGGTACATTTTGGAGTGACTAAGAAGGATCCAGGCTTACTTATTCGTTTTCACGTGTTAAACTTGTCTAAATCTTGGTCAAACCTAGGATTTGACCAAGATTCAAAAGGGCAGAAAAAAAACAGAAAAATGAAAAACCAAATCACATACTCTGTCTTATGAAGTCAAGCATGAAGAGAAGTGGTTTTGGGTTTCAAACATGGAAATTTCAAAAACCTCCCAAAAACTTCATTTTAGAGTGATTAAGAAGGATACATGCTTCCCTTTTCATTTCATGTTTTAAACTTGTTTAAATTATCTTGGTCAAACCTAGGATTTGACAATATTCAAATGGGCATCAAAATAAAAAAAATAGAAAAATGAAAAACAAAAGCAAATAGTTTTCTTATGTCATATAGTAAGCATTAAAGTTGATAAACAAGGTCTAGACATAATCAAACCAGACAAATCATGTATATGTCTACCCTAACCCTAAACTCCGTCTTATGAAGTCAACCATGGAAATTTCAAGAACATCCCAAAAGCTTCATTTTAGAGTGACTAAGAAGGATACAGACTTCCCGTTTCATTTTCATGTTTTAAACTTGTTTAAATCTTGGTCAAACCTAGGATTTGACCAAGATTCAAATAAGTTAAAAACATGACAATGAAAAGGTAAGCATCGGTCCTTCTTAGTTGCTCTAAAATGAAGCTTTTGGGAGGTTTTTGAAATTTCCATGTTTGAAACCCAAAACCACTTCTCTTCATGCTTAACTTCATAAGACAGAGTTTAGGGTTAGGGCTTAGGGGTAGATACATGATTTTTCTGGTTTGAATATGTCTAGACCTTGTTTATCAATTTGAATGCTTACTATATGACATATGAAGGCTATGTGCTTTGGTTTTTCATTCTTTCGATTTTTTTCTCGAATTTTTATGCCCATTTGAATCTTGGTCAAATCCCAAGTTTGACCAAGATTTAAACAAGTTTAAAAGATGACAATGAAAAGGTAATTAATCCCGGATCCTTCTTAATTAATAAGTAAGTCTAATTAAAATGAAGCTTTTGGGAGGTTTTTGAAATTTACATGTTTGAAACCCAAAACCACACTTCTCTTCATGCTTGACTTCATATATGAGATAGAGTTTAGGGTTAGGGGGTACATGATTTGTCTGGTTTGAATATGTCTAGACCTTGTTTATGAACTTGAATGGTTACTATATGACATAAGAAGACTATGTGCTTTGGTTTTTTATTTTTTATTTTATGCCCATTTGAATATTGGTCAAATCCTAGGTTTGACCAAGATTTAAACAAGTTTAAAACATGAAAATGAAAAGGTAAGCCTGGATCCTTCTTAGTCACTCTAAAATGAAGCTTTTGGGAGGTTTTTGAAATTTCCGTGTTTGAAACCAAAAACCACTTGTCTTCATGCTTGACTTCATAAGACATAGTTTAGGGTTAGGGGTAGATACATGATTTGTATTATTTGAATATGTCTATACCTTGTTTATCAACTTTTGAATGCTTACTATATATATGACATAAGAAGACTATGTGTTTTTGTTTTTCATTTTTCTGATCTTTTTTAATTTTATGCCCATTTGAATCTTGGTCAAATCCTAGGTTTGACAATGATTTAAATAAGTTTAAAATATGAAAATGAAAAGGTAAGCATGGATCCTTCTTAGTGACTCTAAAATAAAGCTTTTGGGAGGTTTTTGAAATTTCCATGTTTGAAACCCAAAACCACTTCTCTTCATGCTTAACTACATAAGACAGAGTTTAGGGGTAGGGGTAGATACATGATTTTTCTTGTTTGAATATGTCTAGGCCTTGTTTATCAACTTTAATGCTTACTATATGACATAAGAAAACTATGTGCTTTGGTTTTTCATTTTTCTGATTTTTTTGGAATTTTGATGCACATTTGAATCTTGTAAAATCCTAGGTTTGACCAAGATTTAAACAAGTATAAAACATGAAAATGAAAAGGGAAGAATGTATCCTTCTTAGTCACTATAAAATGAAGTTTTTGGGAGTTTTTTGAAATTTCCATGTTTGAAACCCAAAACCATGCACTTCTCTTCATGCTTGACTTCATAAGACAGAGTTTAGGGGTTAGGGGGTAGATACATGATTTGTCTAGTTTGAATATGTCTAGACCTTGTTTATCAACGTTAATGTTTACTATATGACATAAGAAGACTATGTGCTTTGGTTTTTCATTTTTCTATTTTTTTATTTTATGCCCATTTGAATCTTGGTCAAATCCTAGATTTGACCAGGATTTAAACAAGTTTAAAACATGAAAATGAAAAGGTAAGCCTTGATCCTTCTTAGTCACTCTAAAATGAAGCTTTTGGGATGTTCATGAAATTTCCATGTTTGAAACCCAAAACGACTTCTCTTCATGCTAGACTTCATAAGATCGATAGGGGGTAGATACATGATTTGTCTGGTTTGGATATATCTAGACCTTGTTTATCAACTTGAATGCTTACGATATGACACAAGAAGACTATGTGCTTTTGTTTTTCATTTTTCTGATTTTTTTAATTTTGTGCCCATTTGTATCTTGGTCAAATCCTAGGTTTGACAATGATTTAAACAAGTTTAAAATATGAAAATGCAAAGGTAAGCATGGATCCTTCTTAGTCACTCTAAAATGAAGCTTTTGGGAGGTTTTTGAATTTCCATGTTTGAAACCCAAAACCACTTCTCTTCATGCTTGACTTCATAAGACAAAGTTTAGGGGTTAGGGGTATAGATACATGATTTGTCCGGTTTGAATATGTATAGACCTTGTTTATCAACTTGAATGCTTACTATATGACATAAGAAAACTATGTGCATTGGTTTTTCATTTTTCTGATTTTTTTAAAATTTGATGCCCATTTGAATCTTGGTCAAATACTAGGATTGACCAAGATTTAAACAAGTTTAAAACATGAAAATGAAAAGGGAAGCATGTATCCTTCTTAGTCACTCTAAAATGAAGTTTTTGGGAGGTTTTTGAAATTTCCATGTTTGAAACCCAAAACCACTTCTCTTCATGCTTGACTTCATAAGACATAGTTTAGGGGTTAGAGGGTAGATACATGATTTGTATGGTTTGAATATGTCTAGACCTTGTTTATCAACTGTAATGCTTACTATATGACATAACAAGACTATGTGCTTTGGTTTTTCATTTTTCTATTTTTTTTTGAATTTTCTGCCCATTTGAATCTTGGTCAAATCCTAGGTTTGACCAAGATTTAGACAAGTTTAACACGTGAAAACGAATAAGTAAGCTTGATAATCCCATTTGTTGACTCATTTAACTAGTTAATCCCATTTGTTGACTCTCTCGTTGACCATCCACTTGAGGTAAAACCGAGTACGAGTATATTGCACTAGGCAGTATTAGTACTCAAGGGGAAAACCGAGCACACAAAAAATGCTAAATTTCCAGTGGTTAGACTCGAGTACGCGTGTTGCGGTGCGTAAGTGGAAGACGTGCAATTGTTGACGCGTAGACGCGGGTCGCGGTGCGAAGTCGAAGACGTGCAATCGTGGACGCGTGTCGCGTTGTGAAGCCCAAGACGTGCGTACGATCAATGGTGGACGCGTAGGACGCGGGTTGCATTAACCAGCCCTCGCCTTTATAGACGCCTCCTCGCACTCTCTCTGTCACTCCCACTAGCTCATGCAACGCCTCCTCTCATGTCCCATCATCTTCTCCAAAGCAAATAACACTCTCCCTCTCTGCCGGCGAGATGTGCAAGGAGAATGCGAATCCCATCGTCCATGACGCCGTCGGCTCCAAGCGCGACGCCTCCCTCTTCGACGCCGTCCCCTCAACGGCCGTCGCCGCCGCCGGTGGCGGTCGGATCCCGCCGGGATGGGACCCCTATGAGGAGGTGCCGTACATCTCGCCTCCGAACCCCTACGACACCTGCATGGACGACCCATGGAACGAGGTAACTATGGTTTGCTCCCTTTTTTGTTCCCCATTCCTCTTTGAACCCTATTTTTGTTGGTTCCCTAGTAACTATTAGTGCCGATCTGTAGATGGATGAGTATTGGGTTAATATTTGCGCCGATTTTATTCCATTTTGCTTTGATCCCTTCTTGATTTCGTTTAAGATTTGGAGTTCGGCCGTTCGGTTAATTTATGCAAGTAATAATGGGATCTCAATCGCTTAATTTATGGGATCTCAGTCAGTTATTTTATGCACGAATCAAAAGATATCAACCGTTTAATTTTGCAAATATTCTGGAATCTGTTCAAATTCAGATCTGGAATCTGTTTCTTTGCCTATGATGAATCGTCGGGCACAAATTTTTACAGGGTGGGTTCAGCGAACCATTGCTGTGTACAAATCTGTTGTGCATGAGCTTTGGTTCACTTACTCCATCCCTGTAGACATATAATCGTGTCCACTCTAACCGAGGTTGGCTCTGTTTTTCCTTACTTTGTTATCATGCACGTTTGTCATCGTTGCAACTCATTCACTCATAGTTCCCGTTTGAAATGGATCAGCCTGTCCGGCAGCGACGTCGGCAGCCGACGACGAGCACCATGACATCAAGACTCGCCGTGTGCCGCGGAGGCTGCAGGTCGGCCAGTACGTCTCCTACTTCGCCAAGGGTGTCTACAGGTGCCCCTTCTGCACTCGGAGGCTCGGCGGCACTGACTTCAACTGCCTCCTCACGCATGCCGAGAACATCGGCAACACCTTCCCCAAGGTCGGCGCGACGGTGAACCCCCACTCCTTCCGCGCCAAGCACATGGCGCTCGGCATGCACCTCCGCAGCCTTCCGGCGGGTGGAGATCTCCGCCGGGCGCATGCCTCCGCTCAAGCCCAAGGCCCCCAAGGGGAGCAACAAGTGGAGGAAGAGGCAGATGGGGTAGGCGGAGTCCTCGGACGTAGTGCCGCTGCCGCAAAGCAGCTTCTATTTTGTTGTTAGCTAGGGATCCCTTGTTGTTATGTTGTTAGTATGATGGTGTTGTGAAGAACCTCGAACTCGTTACTATGTTGGCTGTCGTGTATGCAGCTTATTATCTAGGGAGGGATCCCTATTATCTATCCCTATTCTACTATATTTTGTTGGCCCTACTTTGTTTTCTCGAATTACTATGACTGTGAATTTGTCGTACATTACTCCGGGAGATTTGCTTCTAGATTTAACTACATACATATGGAGCAGAGGGAGTACTAGATTTGATGCCATATTGGGCAAACAACGAGGGCCAAAAGGCACAAATAATAATTGAAGAAAGACATAAATGCAAGCTTCTCTAGATTTGATACTAATTTGGTTAAAAAACAAAGAGACAGAGGGGGAAAAGGTGCTCTTAAAAATGCCAATTCGCGCCGAGAGAGACGAACCCAGCTCCCGCTCATGTACAACCAAACGCGGTCTCGTCCCGTCCCACGCGGTCCCTTTCTACTAGCCCCACACGTACGCAGCCCCACACGGCACGAACGGTCAACTAAACGGGAATCCTCCCGTCCGAGCTCCTTCTGCGGGTTACAAATAAGGGCTTGGGGAAAACCGAGGAAAAACATAAGGCAATCTTATTGACTAATATAGCTGCTTAATTAATAAAAGGATTAGCTACAACGTGCTCGGCTTGCCCATTTATTAAGGTATAAGACCGGTAGGAGAGAAAGTAATCGCTAGTTTCCTCATTTTGCCCCCGCATGCTCGCACGATTAAAGCACCTTCCGCACGCGCTGGACTCCTCGTTTCCTTAAACCTCCTCGTTTCTCGGGATAGACCAACAGCTTTTCAGATCGTGGTTAATGTGGCCCTCATGCTCCTGGTCCCGTTTAAAGTTCGCAGCGAGGGAGTAAATTAAACATGGCATCTCGTGCATGAAGCTTGACAGATCGATCAGAGTTGGCTAGAATAGCAATACAATGCTGCTCATTAGGCAAATGCATGCCATGTACGATAGTATACATCCAAGTAAAGAAGTCTATACTGACATAAAAAAAAGACTACACTGGGGATGAGAGTCAATTGAGGCATCTACAATACATAAAATATTGCTCGTAGCTAATTTTGGCTAAGAGGGTTTTACTCACATTACACGTGTCACTTTCCTTGTCTGCAAAATAAGTTCCAATAAAGGAAGAGGAAAGAAGAGGACATTGTGGGCGAGATTGAACACCTTTTTTATGTGTTAAGCCGAGGCCTCGTTTAGCCGAGGATTTCGACTTAGGCCTAACAGCTCAACACACCCACAAATAAATCTCATTGCGCGCACCACCGTCAGCAAAAATAACAAAATTAGCACGCAAGATTAAGAACAAAGTGAATTTAAGTAACTTGGTTAGCTTTTCAAGCAATATATTCAGAGAAAGAGCACACATGTTCGGCTCGAAATAATTGTAAGAGAAGAACAATAAATCTAAGGCACCCCACTTCATTGGCAGAAGGGCGCGACAACGCATGGATTCATACCTTGAGTCGAGGCTGGCTCGTAGAAGGGCGGCCGCGCCTCGAGGATGCCGGCGACGTCTCCACCTCGGTCTCAAATGTGACTTCTTCTCGGCAGGCGGTGCGCCGCGCCATGTAGAAGATCTATCAAGAGAAGAGAGCCCGATGACGCTATCGACGCCTCAACCTTGATATCACCGTCCTGTTGCTCCGCACCGAGATGCGCCACGTGCAAGATTTAGCGGATGCGCCAATTTTAGAGATATGGCATGATCGTTGTAACAAATTTCAACGTGATGATGATTTGATCCCGCACTCGGCCTTGAACATAAGTACTAGTACAGTCTCACAATTTTTTTATCATTATACTTTGCGAGATTTAGCGGATGCGCCAAATTCAGAGATAGATCATGATCATGGTAACACAATATTCAATGTAATGATGATTTGATGTTGCACTCGACCTTGAACATAAGTACTAGTACGGTCTCACAATTTTGTATCATTATACTTTGCAAGTTTTAGCGGATGCGCCCATTTTCGAGGTAGATCATGATCATGGTAACAAATTTTCAACGTGATGATGATTTGATGTTGCACTCGACCTTGAACGAAGTACTACTACCGTCTCACAATTTCTTTATCATTATACTTTGCAAGATTTAGCGGATGCGCCAAATTTAGAGATAGATCATGATCATGGTAACAAATTTTCAACGTGATGATGATTTGATGTTACACTCGGGCTTGAACAGAAGTACCGTGTCACAAATTCTTTATCGTTATACTTCGCAAGATATAGCGGATGCGCCAATTTCATAGATAGATCATGATCATGGTAACAAATTTTCAACGTGATGATGATTTGCTGTTGCACTCGGCCTAGAAGAGAAGTACTAGTACGGTCTCACAATTCTTTTATCATTATACTTTGCAAGATCTAGCGGATACGCTAATTTCGTAGATAGATCATGATCATGGTAGTGACCGATATTCAAGGTGATGATGATTTGATTTTGCACTCGGCCTTGAACAGAGGTACTAGTACGGTCTCACAATTTTTTATCATTATACTTGGACCTTAGCCAAATTCAAAATCTCATAGCGGCAAAACTTCCCGCCCACAAAATACAAAAATTTCACACGCTTCCAAATTCCCATTCTACCCCTGTGGAGATGACAGCAAAGTCGGTTGGTGGGGGTCTGCCCGTCATTTTTTGGATCACCACCTCCCTAGCCCGGAAACCCTCCCAAAAAAAATTCATTTCCCTCAGACCACCCACCGGAACTTCCCAAGTCCCTCTCTCCCACCTCCACGACCACCGCACCGGAACATCCCCGCCGGACTTCCCCGGCCTACCCGAGGCCTCGCGATCCTCGTCATCCGGCCGCCCGCCGGAGCCGCTTCATCGACGCCGTCATCAACCGGACCGGATCATCCCCGCCGAACCTCGAAACCATATGCTCATCCAGCAGCCTACCGCAGCCGCTTCAGCTGCGGTATCGTCCACCCCACCGGAGCCGCTTCCCCGGATCCGTCGTCCACCGCATCGGATCTTGCTCACCGACACCGCCGTGCATGAACCGGATCCGCTTCACCGGCGCCGTGCATGATCTAAACTCTTCTACTCGTCGCTTTTCTATTGCTTGCCTGCAAGTTCTTGTTTAATCTTGGGGGAACTTGTTTGTGCTAACGACGCGCCGTTACGTTTTTGCAGATGAGATGAGTAACCATGAAGTGTACTTCATGGCCGTCTCTCCAACCCCAAGTAGCACATGTAGCGTACTTCATCACCGGATCTATCAACCCTCATGAAGATCTATCTGTGACTCACAGAGTGCTTCTCCTAATGTAAGTCCCTTGTTTTAGTTCATGCCAATGCTTGTTCTCCCGAACATGTTAGTTTGCATTCCTCGCTACTGACAGTGATGCCATTGTTATTTCTATCTACTTCATCGTAAGCTAACAAAGTAACCGTCCGCTATTAGTTCCCGCATGCTATCGCTCCGCCATCCCGCAAGTACAAATTTATTTGAACTCGTCACAGCACCTACTTCCATCATAATTTTGTCTCGCCATCCGATTCTTCAAAAGCTGCAATATTAACTTGTTTCTCTTAATTGGCATGGCGCTCACATATAGAATGGTGAACATATTGGTGTGCATTCCCTCTTCTACAAGTTCACAGGTGATCCCACTATATTCCGTTTCTGGTCCATCCTAAGCAGTAGCATTAACTATCCTCTATGTGTTGCTCATTACAACTTTATATCTCGAAAAAAATTGATTTGTTTCCCTCATCTACAAGTTTATGAGTGATGCCATTAAAACTCCTATCTGTTTTATTCCTAGCTAGTATAGTAACATCCTCGCTATTATTTAGTTCATGGCCAATTTTAAGTAATTGCACATGTTGGTTCGCATTCCCCGCTCTATAGCTTTTGGCATCGTAACTTCTATATTTGGTTTACATTCCCTGCTCTGTAGATCTAGCCATCATAACTTTATCTTGCTCAGCCGTTGTTACAAAAATTATGGCATGCTACTATGTTGTTTGTGCCAATTTTTTACTCCATGAACATGTTGGCTTGCATTCCCTGTACTACAGGTGATGCCATTGTTTTGTATCTAGTTCATTGTAAGCTAACAAAGTAAGGACTTAGTTTGGCATGCTATCACTCGCTATCTAGCCCGTAGTACAAATAAACTTGTCATACTACTAGATAATAATTTTGCGTGCCATCTTGTTCTTCAAAAGCTGCATTATTGACTTGTTTCTCTGACTTGGCATGACGCTCACATATGGAATGCCGAACATATTGGTTTGCATTCCCTCTTATACAAGTTCACAGGTGATCCCACTATATTCTGTATCTGGTCCATCCTAAGCTCCAAGCATTAACTATCCTCTATGTGTTGCTCATTACAAGTTTATATCCCGAAACATCTTGATTTGCATCCCCTTCACTATAAGTTCAGGAGTATTATTTAGTTCACGGCCAAAATGAAGTAATTGCACTTGGCACATGTTGGTTCACATTCCCTCCTCTTTAGCTTTTGCCATCGTAACTTCTATTTTTGGTTTACATTCCCTCGCTCTCGTAGATGTAGCCATCATAACTTCATCTTGCTCGGCCGTTGTTACAAAATTTATAGCCTGCTACTATGTTGTTCATGCCAATTTTGTACTCCCTGAACATGTTGGTTTGCATGGGACTCGACAGTAGTAAGTCTGCTGTTTCATTCTAACATGCTCTGTTATATTGGCTGTTGGTATGCGACATGCACTCTTTGTTTGCTTATTGTGCGCATTACAATGATCTTGTTATAACGACGAAATGATGAGTTCCAAATTCTTTGGCAAACAATATTGTAGTGTCTTTGCCTTTCCATTGTTGTTGTCTTAACTTGTAATGTCTTTGTTTCGTATATAGGTGTTGCATGGACAACTTAAAAGATTGCCGAATCGCTTCATTGTATTGCTAGGTTTAATTACCATTCAATTTCTCCGGGTTCCGTAATATTTTTTCAAAGCCTTGCAGCTCGATGTAATATTTAGTTAGTTTTTATAGTTCTTTCGCGCATTTTTTCTTTGGTGCTTGTGGTAAGTGAGGCTATCCGACGTAAATCAATGTCTGCGTAAATATTCTCGCGACATCTAAATCACGAATTCCCATCCCTTAAACGGCCCAATTAACCGAAATCACATATGTGCCGGCCCGCAAAATCCTAAAGCGCCTATTATGCCGCATATAAACAGCAACTAAACGGGCTGGCCCACTAATTATTGTGTCAGCCCACTTGCTTTTAGTTGGACCCCACCCACTAAATGGGTCGGCCCCTGTAACGAAAAGTGGGCCCACGTTCTTATTGGGCCAGCCCATTTGGTAACTGGGTCGGCCCGTTAGCAGGAAACTGGGCCCCACAAGATTATTGGGCCGGCCCGCTAACTCGTTGGGCCAGCCCACCTGCTTTACTGTGGACTCCACATACTAACTGGGCCGGCCCGTTAGAATGATAATGGCCCCCACAACCTTGATGGGTCGGCCCACTAACTTGTTGGGCCAGCCCCAATTGCTTTTGTGGTGGACCCCACTTACTAAATGGGCCGGCCCGATAGCAGGAAAGTGGGACCCACATGCTAATTGGGCCGGCCCAATAACTTCTTGGGCAGGCCCACTTGCTTTATGGTGGACCCCACTTGTTAAATTGGTCGGCCCGATAACAGGAAAGTGGGCCCCACATGTCTTGTGGGTCGGCCCTTTTGCCTGTTGACCGGTCAAGCGAGTGCATTCGTCCCGGCCCACATGCTTAGTGGGCCGGCCCATTTAAGTTTTGACCGACCAACCTTAGAGGTTAGGCCCGGCCCACGTAACTAATGGACCAGCCCGGCTATATAGTTGACCGGTCAAACTAAGTCAGCTGGCCCGGCCCACAAACTAAATGGGCCGGCCCGCTTAAGGCGTGGCAGGCCTCGTGTGGGCCTACCATCTACCACGGGGTTTCGCCCGGTTAATGGCGTTAACCGCCGCTTAACGGCGTACGCCACGTGTCGGCTTGCGTGACGTCGGCGATCAACGGGCTCCCGAAAACACTTCGCAACGGTCCGATTTTCCGTGGCGGAAGGGCGCCCAAACGCGACGGACCAAAAAACATCGTAGGACTTTGTGATGTGGCTAAGCCTACGGGTGTGCCCGATCTTCACGGATTTGGATGGGATTCGTGGGGGAAGGTGGATGAACACGAAGAACGTGGGTGGATGGCGGGGTGGATCGAAGATACAAACGCAACACACACACACAACCGGTTGTTCTTCGTTGGCCCGATACACCAACCCAACGGAATTGCAAGAAAAAGACCCACAAGGAGTAGAATCCCTCACAAAAGGTTGGCAATAGCAATCGATAGAGTTCCAAAGAGGAAAAGAGTGCAAATAGATAGAATTGCAAAAGCAAAAGATCCAAAACACTAGAATTCCTAGAATGGAAGAGATCAACCGCCTAGAAGAGTAGATAACTTCGTAGATTCGTAGATCTAGAAGGGTTTCCCGCGGGAAGGAGCATAGCTCATGTTTCTCTTACATCAAGTCTAATCTCAGATCTGAGCCAACTAGGCTATATATAGTAGGTGGGGCGAAGGGATAAGTTACAACTAAAAGTGCTGATGTGCTGAAGTTCGATGGGGCGGAAGTTCCGGTCATCATTGGCGGAAGTTCCGGTCAGGGGCGGAAGTTCCGGTCTGGAGGGGCGGAAGTTCCGGTCGGGGCGGAAGTTCCGGCCAAGTTCCGGCCTTGTTCCGGAAATGCGCCATTGTCCCGCAGTAACATCCAGTAAGGTTTTCGACGACTTTCGGAACTTGGGCGGAACTTGGGCGGAAGTTCCGGTGGGCGGAAGTTCCGGTCCTTGGGGGCGGAAGTTCCGGCTGGACCCTGTTTCCTGGGCGCTGGGAAGCATCTTGAGAGCATCTGGGAGGCATCTGGCCGGAAGTTCCGGTCCCGGAGGGCGGAAGTTCCGGCTGGGGCGGTGTAGCTCCATCTTCTTCATTTCCAGCTCTCTCTCCATTGGCTTGGTCTTCATGGCTCGCTTCTTGGTCGATGTACCCGATTGAACATAGGGTATTGGCATGAAGTAGCAAGCCATCCAAAGGAGTGTCACAAGCATACATGGAGAGGAGCGAATTCACCTCTTGGCGTAGGGCTTGGGCTCGAGCTCGTGTCATTGGACCACGAGGAGGGCTTGTCGGTCTTGATGTAGTGTCGACCTTGGGTAGGGCTACATCATCTCCCCCCCCTTGGGAAAGAGTCGTCCTCGACTCTAAAGTGTCTTCATCTCCTTGACATGGCATCTTATCCTTGATGTTGATGATGTACTTGGTCTTGAGGGTTGTACCATTGGAGTTCATGAAGCACATGTGTTGGTCCGTGGCGATGGTTGTTTGTAGTCCTTGTAGTCGGATGTTCTCCCTAAGAAACAATGTATGCATGTGTGAAGCATTAACCGTTCGAGAGCATGCCTTGCATTGATCTAAAGGATGGAGTCTAGCTACCACATCAAAAGTTGGAGCATGGGTATAGGGGTTGGAGATGGACTTAGCTTGAAAACAAATGGGGCGTTGTATGCATGGAAGCTTGATTTCTCTCATCATCTTGTTGTCATGGTGGTGTGTGGAGAGCATGGTAAGTGTCATGTCTCGTCCCTTCTTCTTGGAGTTGAGGCGGGTAGCTTGACGAAGTACATGTTCTTGTATGATGGTTCGTGTTTCTTCATGTAGTTTCTTCATGGTGATGGCGCGCTTGTCGGAGTCCATGTTGGTGCTCTCATGAATAATTGGAGGTGGGATGTGGCTTCCGCACAAGAACTTGTGTAAAAGCAACTTTGCATTGGACAAGAAATCATCATGCGAATGGAAATCAACCAATTCTTTTTCCGCGGAAAACTTGGCAAAAATGGGAACAAAAATTGTGTCGGTGTATCCAAAATTTGGAAGGGCAAAAATTTGTGCATGTAAGAGTTTTGTTTGTGAAGTGTCAAAAATGTGATGTGTAGCATTGTCCCACACAAATGGAACAATCAAAAGGCAAGTATCGGCGGCAAAATTTGGGGCAAAATTGTTATGTGCAATGGCAAAGCGATGGAGACTTCGAATTTGGGAGAGTATGGTTGGCGTGAGCCAAGTATGGGTATCCTCAAGTGTCAAAGAATCCATTGCAATTGCCAAAGATGAAATGAGAAATCCAAAGAAGAGCAACTTTTTGTGTGACATGTGGCACAAGATGCATAAGTTGTCTCTCACATGTATTACATGGTCCTTGAGAATATTGGAGTGTATGATGATATCATCATGACATACAACAACCATTGTGCCAACAAGATGTGTCAAGATGTGTTGCATAAGGAGCAAGAGAGGTGACGAGGAGTTGGACCAAACCGGAAACTCGACAAGGCAAGTCGGAAACACATGAGGGTGAAGGTTTGTGGGAACATACTCTTTGGTGTGATTCCCGCGGGTTAGGTCCTTGTTGGGGTAGCTCTCAATTGCGCGTTTCGTGAGCTCATGCTCCGTAGCGGTGGAAGTTGTCATTCGGGTACCTATACACACAATGGAGAGAACAAAAAGCGTGTGTGCATGGTAGAGGAACACATCATCCATCATGATGTTCCAAGACTTGTGCACATCACCATTAGTGTCAATCAACATAGTATGGAATGCGTGGTGATGGTGCAAATGGCAAGTAGGTGCATTCATGGCATATGGTAACTCATGATCATCAACAATGGAGAAGGCTATGGGGGCCATCTCATGGACAATGAAATAAGCATTCTTGCATACCAAGCATAATAAAGAGCAATTGTTCACAATCTTGGATGCAAGGATCATGGAATGGTGTAAACATTTGGGGCAAAGCATGTTGAACATGTTATCATTGTTGTCGACGACCCTATGTAAAGAGCAAGTGTTCATCAAGGGTGTCACAACACTAGCATGATCATAATCATTGCAAGCAAGCGGGGAAAGCTTGAAACTCTCATAGCATGGCATGTTCATGGTATCACAAGCATTCAATTTCACATGATCAACAACGTTATCAAGCACATTATCACATGGGAAAGTGAAAGTAGCATGTGAAGTAGCAAATGGATCATCGAGATCATGCATGCATTCATAAGTCATCATGTCCACTAGTGGGATCATGGCATCATCAACACCTATGTTGTTACCTTTGTAGGCCGACTCATTTGAAGTAGGTGTTGTGGAAGTAGGAGGATCCATGTGGTCGACATGTCCATCTTGGAGTAAGCATGGTGAGATATCATCATCTTCATGCACCATGTACATCGTCTCCATGAGCGGGAACTCGTCCTCCGTGGAACCTAGTGCAACATAAGAAGACACAAACGAGGGAGAGGTTAATGTGTTAGCAAATGCGATGTCCTCCATGGACCTATCATCTACCTCTCTCAACTCACTTTGTGTATCACTCATGTCCTCCAAACGGAAGCACTCAAACTCACATATGGGGTGGAAGTCACTCAACTCTCTATCACTCTCACTCAAGTGGGCTAAGTGGCTCTCATGCTCACATGGGATTGGTACTATATCATCATTCAAGCATATAGGAGTAGGCTCAATTTTCTCATCTCCATGCGCCTCCATTGGTGAAGGGATCATCCCATGCTCACCATTCTCAACTCCATTCGCCTCCTTGGTTGAAGGGAAAATCCCATGCTCAACCTTCTCAACTCCATCGCCTCCCATGTTGACACCATTTGATGGCGCTATGGTGTTGTTGAGAGCTAGGCTCAAGTCAACGTCACCCTTGACTTGGCCTTCTAGTGCTTCATCTTGAAATGTGGACTTCATAGTCGTCACCTTGTCCATCTTCTTGCACCATTCTTTGAACACGATGGTATCTTGAAGTGTCTTGTTGGCGAATTGGGCATCCAATTGGGCGAAGTAGAGCTTGTGGGCTTGAGGTGTGTTGCACTCCCACGTCATGTGCTTGTTGGATGTGCACACATCACAATGGAGATTGGGGCATTCCCAAAGATGATGACCGTCTTGTGTGCAACGATAGCATAGGGAGCTACGTGGTCTTGGTGGACAAATCATTGTCATGTTGGCATAAAGTTGTGTAGACCGTCCTTCATCTTGAAGTGTAGACTCCATGGTCTTCATCTTGGGGCTTGAGCTTCTTGTAGGCGCCATTATGGTGGTGGCGGTAGGAGGGGAAGCACCATGATATGTGGTCCCTCTTTCTTTGCATTTGGCACCATCTTGCTTGTTGGTGTAGCGCCTTGTCTCGCACCATTGGAGATCTTCACATGTGTAGGCGGTCTTGGAGATGCCATTTTGGTGGTGGCGCTAGGCTTTGTGGACACCATATGGTTGGTGTTGTTGTTCTTTGTAGCCTTGGCCGCTTCATGTCGAGGATCTCGTCTTCTTGCATCATCACCATGTCTTGGGGGGTGTCGTCGAAGATCCTTGGTAGGTGTTGGTCGATGGCGAACATGAGGTGACTTGTGTCGGTGATGGTCATGTGGTGATGTATGTCGATGGTGGTCATGAGGTGGTGATGGTCGACGACGATCATGAGGTGACTTGTGTCGGCGACGGTCATGTGGTGATGCATGTCGATGGTGGTCATGAGGTGGTGATGGTCGATGATGATCATGAGGTGATTTGTGTCGATGACGATCCTCGGCATGCCTAGATGATGGTTCATGAGGCTTGGCACTTTGCTTGTGGCGCCTTCTTGAGCTTGGAGGAGAGTGTCGATGGCGATCATGAGGGGGCGCTCTTGGTGTTTCATAGGATGAGCTCGACGTAGATGATCATGTGCATATGCACTCTCATGGTTGCGCCGTCTTGGAGGTCCTCTATCTTCATATGTAGTTCCATTAGCCAAGATGGGGAACTTGTGGGCACCGGTCTTGTTCAAGGTGGGGTCGAAGCTAGGCTCCACCATGGTGTCGATGTCGTGCTCGAGGTAGTGCTCGGTGCTATGCTCCATCGTGGTGTCGTAGTCGAGGTAGTGCTCGGTGCGGTGCTCCATCATGGTGTCGTAGTCGTAGTCGAGGTAGTGCTCCACCATGTCGTCGTGGTCGTAGTCGTGGTCGAGGTAGTGCTCAACCATGTCGTCGTGGTCGTAGTCGTGGTCGAGGATGTGCTCAACCATGTCGTCGTGGCCGTAGTCGAGCTCGGAGTGGTTGTCCACCATGTTGTCCATGCTTGGCGAGTCATGGTCGGTGTAGGGATGCTCGATGTCGGTCATGTCGCCAATGCATGTGGAGCCATAGTCGGTGTCGGCCTCCCCATGGTCCTCCATATCCGCGGTGCTTGCGGAGCTATCACAATCATCGGACTCCATGTCGTCCTCCGTAGGTTCATCCTCACTATCCATATTAGTCTATAGGATTGGTGTATATATGGTGGAAGGAAAACTACCAAAAGGGTCAAAACTTGGAAACCAAAATCGAAAAGGTGTTTCAAGGCGGAGGGCAACCGATATGTATGCACACACACAAAACCAAAAACTCTATATGGTGTTAGGTATGGATGTGGAAAGCCAAATGGAAGAACCAAACGAAAAGTCTATTGTCAAAAGTGGGTAAGATCCAAAAGTCACAAGTCAAAGGCGGTGATCACAAAAGGCATACACAAGGTGGAACACACGCGTGGGACAAAATGGGGTTAGCGCGACTTGGAAAATGAGCACGAACAAAATTGGTCCTAGCGAAGACTACTAGCTCGGTGTCACGCCAACACAAGAGAGACCGTGGCTTGGTTGCAAAATTGAGAAGCAACTAGATTTGCGCAAGACGCCTCTCTTCTCTTTTCTCTCTTTTGCTTATAAGCTTTGGACTCTTTTGTGTATAGGTGTCACTCACACACTTTTCTTTTTCTCTTTTTGTATTTTTCTTTTTCTTTTTCTCACTATGCAAGGATGCTACTATCTATGTAAGTATGTCACACTTCTTTTGCTTATCTTTTCACACGAGCTTGCTTCGAAGCTTTGCTCAACACACGCACACCCTCACGGTCGGGACGCTTGCGCAATGCTTCGCAACACTAGAAAGCCACTCTCGATAGGAAAGGTACGCAAAAGAGGCTAAGGCTACAAGTTAGGAGCAAGTTATACCACTTGATGATGGTGGCCGACGACCTTGTACTTGCTATGGTGGAGGTGTCAAAAGAACCGCTTGGATCTTCGGGGTGCCGTCGTCGTTGTCGATGTTGCGGAAGCTTTGTGGTTGCTGAAATGGCACACAAACCGAAGTCCAAACACAAGGGGGTTAGTACCAAAACGAAAAACGAAGGTTGCTGTCAAAATTTCGGCCAGGCGGAACTTCCGGTCCTGAGGGGCGGAACTTCCGGTCCCGGGCGGAACTTCCGGTCCTGCCGGGCGGAACTTCCGGTCGCAATCAGATCTGCGGGCTGTTCGTCGATTTGGGCGGAAATCCGGGCCGAAATCCTTCGAATTCGAGGAAAAATTGGCACTAGAAGCTGTGGGAAGGTGGGGGAATTGCAGATCAACACCAAAGACAAGTTTCTATTGGACCAAAACCACCAAAAACTCAACAAATCGCGAGATCGATCCAAGGCCAATTTGGGGCTATTTTTTGGGAAAATTTTTTTGAGAAAATTTTTGGGCGAAATTGGTGGAATTGGGGGCTGTGGGGGTCAAATCCGTGGCAACCTAAGAGCTGCTGATACCATATGATGTGGCTAAGCCTACGGGTGTGCCCGATCTTCACGGATTTGGATGGGATTCGTGGGGGAAGGTGGATGAACACGAAGAACGTGGGTGGATGGCGGGGTGGATCGAAGATACAAACGCAACACACACACACAACCGGTTGTTCTTCGTTGGCCCGATACACCAACCCAACGGAATTGCAAGAAAAAGACCCACAAGGAGTAGAATCCCTCACAAAAGGTTGGCAATAGCAATCGATAGAGTTCCAAAGAGGAAAAGAGTGCAAATAGATAGAATTGCAAAAGCAAAAGATCCAAAACACTAGAATTCCTAGAATGGAAGAGATCAACCGCCTAGAAGAGTAGATAACTTCGTAGATTCGTAGATCTAGAAGGGTTTCCCGCGGGAAGGAGCATAGCTCATGTTTCTCTTACATCAAGTCTAATCTCGGATCCGAGCCAACTAGGCTATATATAGTAGGTGGGGCGAAGGGATAAGTTACAACTAAAAGTGCTGATGTGCTGAAGTTCGATGGGGCGGAAGTTCCGGTCATCATTGGCGGAAGTTCCGGTCAGGGGCGGAAGTTCCGGTCTGGAGGGGCGGAAGTTCCGGTCGGGGCGGAAGTTCCGGCCAAGTTCCGGCCTTGTTCCGGAAATGCGCCATTGTCCCGCAGTAACATCCAGTAAGGTTTTCGACGACTTTCGGAACTTGGGCGGAACTTGGGCGGAAGTTCCGGTGGGCGGAAGTTCCGGTCCTTGGGGGCGGAAGTTCCGGCTGGACCCTGTTTCCTGGGCGCTGGGAAGCATCTTGAGAGCATCTGGGAGGCATCTGGCCGGAAGTTCCGGTCCTGGAGGGCGGAAGTTCCGGCTGGGGCGGTGTAGCTCCATCTTCTTCATTTCCAGCTCTCTCTCCATTGGCTTGGTCTTCATGGCTCGCTTCTTGGTCGATGTACCTGATTGAACATAGGGTATTGGCATGAAGTAGCAAGCCATCCAAAGGAGTGTCACAAGCATACATGGAGAGGAGCGAATTCACCTCTTGGCGTAGGGCTTGGGCTCGAGCTCGTGTCATTGGACCACGAGGAGGGCTTGTCGGTCTTGATGTAGTGTCGACCTTGGGTAGGGCTACATCAAGCATGTTATATAAACAACCAGATCATTTGAATATGGAAATACCACATCATATCAATGGGACTCAGAAAAACAAAGCTAGACATTTAAACAAGCAATATAACTATTCTGTTCATCATGTTTCAAGTAGAACAGGAAGCTAGGTTAGCAATAAAGCAATCATGTTTCAAGTAGAATAGGAAGCTAGGTTAGGAATAAAGCAATAAAAAACACAAAGTGCATCATTTCAGCTAGGATCATTTCTATCAAGCTTCATGCACTAGTCATGGAACAATAGGCAAACTCAATGAAGCAACAGGCAAAAAAATAACATAATAGAATTTCAGGACTTGTATTAACATAGCCAAAGCATGTAACTTATACCCAGGCACGCCGGATGCTAGATGGGTCAAAGGCAGTGTACAATGTTTCATATGGTCATTGTTTATATTTTATTAGATTCCATTAGGCAACTTAGGTAGTGCAACATACAGAAAATGATGCAATTGAACTAAGCACAGGAGGTAAATTAACATTCCAAAAAAAACAGGGAACTGATGTGAGCTTTTTTTGAGTCACACGGACCTCATCAGGTACTTGGACAGAAGAACCTGGTGCCTCACTGTTTCTCCTCTGCATGAAGGAGAGGCCAATTGTAAACTGAAACAGGATCCAAGATATAGAAGTTTGCATTAAGCAATATACAAAAAAACATCAGGTACTTACATGATTATAAGCGAGCTTTACTCTACGTTTCTAAGTGGTGCCTGTTGCACGTGTAATAACAACAAACAGTTACGAGTCACGGCTTTGCTATAATTAAATTGACACCAAATAGTAGTAGAAGCATTATGACGTGCATAAACATGTAATACAGGATCGCAGAAAGATATCAAACATGAGGTAACTAGAGCAGTAGCCTACGGCCAAATAGTGAGAAATTGTAATCGTGTCAATTGTGGACTTGTATAGCCTACCCCAACTTGTTTGGGAATAAAGGCTTTGTTGTTGATGTTGTCAAACGTGGACATGTAGAGCATTCAACGACTCATGATCGGCGACTCATATTTTGTAGAGTTTCAGCGAATGCCACTACTAGAAAAAGGCCTAGCCGTAAGATCACTAGCACTGGCGCACCCCTCTAGTGGTGCTCCACTGCTATATAGCAGTGACGCACCAATAATAGGTGCTCCACTGCTACAAAAATACTAGTGGCGCACCACAGCAACCATGCGCCATTGCTATTTGTTTTTCCTGATCCAGCTCCACCCCAGATTTAGCAGTGGCGCATCTAATATAGGTGCTCCACTACTATCTCAACTAGCAGTGGCGCACCTATAAATAGTGCGCCATTGGTAAGTGTGAGGCTAGATTATAAATCAGGTTTAGAGATAGTAGTGGCTATGTGCGCCACTGCTGCGTCAAATAGCAGTGGGGAACGTACATGTGGTGTGCCACTGTGCTACACACACACCGGCCCAGTAGTAGTCCCACGCCACGCTCCCCACCACGCAGACGCCACCTGCCCCCACCACGCACGCCGCGACGCCTCCTCGATCTCTCCAATAATTCCCCCAAGTCCTGCACAACACATGGCCTGGCCTGGCCTCCACCATCCTCTCTCCAATAATTCCCCCTTCTTCCCCGTAAGCCCCTTCCCCATGGGGAATCCCACGGAGGAGAAGCCTCGCAGCGGTGATGTCTACGTGTGCTTCTATTCTTGTAGACAGTGTTGGGCCTCCAAGAGCAGAGGTTTGTAGAACAACAGCAAGTTTCCCTTAAGTGAATCACCCAAGGTTTATCGAACTCAGGGAGGTAGAGGTCAAAGATATCCCTCTCAAGCAACCCTGCAATTAAGATACAAGAAGTCTCTTGTGTCCCCAACACACCTAATACACTTGTCAGATGTATAGGTGCACTAGTTCGGCGAAGAGATAGTGAAATACAAGTAATATGGATGATTGTAAGTAGTAATTGCAATCTGAAATAAAAATGGCAGCAAGAGAACATGTAGCAGAACTTGTTGGAAACGGTGTTTCAATGCTTAGAAACAAGGCCTAGGGATCATACTTTCTGATGAGGACATCCCATCTATTGATACAACCGCTGTACCTACAGCCACACAAATACAAGGACCAATCACTCGAGCTCGTGCCAAACAACTTAACTATCAGGTACTTTCGTTTCTTGGAACTATTCCTCATATACATGACAATATGATGCTGCCTAAATCAGATATGTTTGTTACTCTTAGGAACGATGGACCTAGCATGGATGAGGAGGACAAGCATTGGAGCATGATCACCCATGGAGGAGATGGCAAGCAAGCATTTGAGGATTGAAGATGACGCCACAAGTGGAGATTTCAGGACTTTGAAGCCACCATAAGAAGAGATGAAGACATGGACGAAATATAGAGTTCTCCACTTCATAATTTCGTCCATAGCATAATATGGTGCTGCGTCACCTTTAGTTTTGGGCCAGGCCCATGTCATTTTCGCCGGAATTAAGTCAGCCAATTTTTAGAGTCCGTATTGAAGGGGAAAAGGCCTTCTAGGGTTTGGTTCGGCCACCATATGCATGGCTGGTCGAAACCCCACCTTTTCCTCCATTAAATACCCCCATAGCCGTCACGTTTAGACTCGGATTTTGATTAGACTAAAAGTTAGCCATCGCCGCAACTCTCGTGTACTTCTTTTGAGGCCAACGCCCGTAACAAGACCGACTATTCGGAATCCCACCTTTTCAATAAAGCTTTCATCTATATCCGCAATATTCTGATTGCATTATTAGTTCTTACTTGTTCTCGATTTCAGGTAGGAATTAAGACCCTCGTTGGTCAGGCTGATCGTGCATCCGCAAGATCAGTAACTCCCGGAGATTGTCCTAGCGATTGCATTGGCGCACGAGATTTGCACGTGTAGTCGGATCGTCAAGCACGAACTCCACCAACCAATCGAATTATCTTCATCTCATCGAAAGATCGGACACCTTTGCCCTATCAAGTGGTATCAGATTTCAGGTTGCTCGGTGAGATTTTACTGTTTTCGTAGTATAGATTGCATCTGCCATCATACCCATAAACCACGAAAAAGCCAAAAATACTGTTAGGGTTTTTAGATCATAGTTCCCATACACCCCTGCCACGTCTTGCATTGTCTTTTCAGTTTTGCATAGTTGAATTTGTGTCTGCATCTTCGTGTCGAGTTGCTGGTCTTAGCGTCTAGTTCCTTTAGAGTTTCGAGTTCTAGTCATATTAGTCACGCCGCCGCCGCCACTCGCACCATACGCAGATCACCGCCACCACCACCACCATATACTTCCGCCACTTCCATATACACCCTGCCATATACTTCCGCCACTGCCATATACACCCTTCCATATACTTCCGCCACTGCCATATACACCCTGCCATATACTTCCGCCACTGCCATATACACCCTGCCACATACATCCGTATCCACCATATACCCTGTGTCCTACCGCGACACGGATTCGGGTTGTTTCTCTGCCGCGACAGAGCCCGTGTAGAATTAGGTTTTATTGTTTTTCCTACTCAGCTGTTACCTTCTAATATCATCTTGCGCTGCAGAAAAATTTCTGTGAGATAAGTTTCGGCCGCCAGTAAAGAATCAAAAAAAAAAAAAAAAAAAGTCTGGAAACGCTTCCGAAAAAAATTTCTGGCTACATTGGTTTTTCACTTTGGCGATCACTTTTCGCCACTGGCCGTTATAGCGACATTTTTTTGGCGCCTGTGCGCTTTCCGGAGCACCTCCGAAATTTCGACAAAAAATTTTCTGAGGCTATACTGTTTTTAGACCTTGGGGATCAGTTTGAGACACTTGCCATCATAGTGATTTTTCACACCTCGCGTCGCCACCTTATCGCCACCTCATCGCTGCTAGTTGCTTGTGTGCCGCGCCGTGACCTCGCTTGTGTTCTAGGCTCGCGTCTCTAGTACGGTCTAGCCTAGGACCAGCACAGTACCGTTGTTGAGCATACTTTCAATATTGCATTGCTGTTTTGACAATTGCTGTTTTGCTACCATATTAGCCTTCCTACAGCTCTACATATTGCCTCCACGTGCACTGTGTCGACACCTGGTAATCGCTTTGGCAATCTTTGGAGAAGCTGATCTTTGCTGGTTGCCATATCGCCTTCCTCCTGTTTGGTAAGAACTTGTAATGCGCGTGAACCACCATATTCCGTAGTTTGTAGGCATATACATTTGTGCTTCTTGTGTACTAACCATGTCAGGACCAGTTGATCCGACCGCTGTTGACCCGGCCAAGATGACGCCTGAGCAGTTGCATGCTCACTTTACCCACCTTTTGGGTGGGCATGCACGCGACACCGATGCGCGCATTGATGACGTGGATGCCAAACTCACCGACGCGCTGGACAAACTGGATGGCCTCGAGGCAGCTTTCAACTCCAAGCTCGACGCCAAGTTCCAGGAGCTGTTGACTAGGTTACCGCCGCCTCGCGCCAACGTGCAACGCCGCGCACGCCGCGTTCCTCGTGCGGACGTTCTCGCAGTACCGCTCCCGCCGCAGCGAGCCGCACATGACGCGCCTTCCGATGAAGGCTACGAAGATTATGAAGGGTACGCGGACGAGCAGGTAGATGAGAACGTATCGGACGGCGAGGAAGTCCAACAACCTGCACTCGGTCGTCCACGGCAGCCTGAACCGCCACGCTCGACCACCTCCACGCCCGGTACGTAATGATGATGATCATGTTGCTAAACCGAAACTGAATATTCCGCCATTTGAGGGTAGATATAATCCCGATGCATATCTTACATGGGAATTGGAAGTTGAACAACGCTTTGCATGTTTAAAATACCCCGATCACTTGCGTGTTAGTGCTCGCTACTTGTGAGTTCACAGATTTTGCATCTATTTGGTGGTCTGAATATTGTAGAACACACGCCGCAAATATTCCTGCTACATGGGTTGGGTTAAAACTTGCTATGCGTACTCGCTTTGTTCCTCCACATTATCAACGTTATTTACTGAAAAAATTGTCTCGCTTAGAACAAGGAAAAAATTCTGTAGAAGACTATTATCAAGAATTGCAAACTGGCATGATTCGCTGTGGTATTGTAGAGGATAATGAGGCTATGCTTGCTTGTTTCTTTGGTGGTTTGAATAAAGAGATTCAGCATATTTTAGATTATAAGGAGTACAACACTATTACTCGCTTGTTTCATCTTGCTTGCAAAGGTGAACGTGAAGTGCAGGATCGTCAACCACCATGGAGAAGAGCTAATGTTTCGCAGGTCGTACATCGTCGTGGTCTCCGCGACAATCAGCGCCACAATCTCGTGGTACTGCACCAGCACCTACTACCTCCAAGTACACCGCGCCTGCATCACGAGCACCTCCTGCCTCTACACCAACACCATCGGCTGGTCCTCCTAGGAGTTCATCTTCCATGGCCTCCACGGGGAAGACGCGCGACATTCAATGTCGCAAATGCTTGGGATTCGGTCACATAGAGAGAGAATGCAGAACCAAGCGTGTGATGTTGGTGCGTGAAGATGGAGAATATGATTCTGCAAGTGACTTTGATGAAGATACGTTGGCCCTTATTGCTGCACGTGATGGTGCCAACTCTGATTCTGAGAGAGAGATGGAGGTAATGGAAGCCGACACCGCCGATCAAGTACAGGAGCTTAGTTGCACAGCCGTGTGTTGAGCGTGCAATTGAGCAAAGCTGAGCATGATCAACGCCACAATCTGTTCCAAACAAGAGGCGTTGTAAAAGAGCGAGCTATAAGGATCATCATTGATGGAGGGAGCTGCAATAATCCGGCTAGCGTTGATATGGTGGAGAAGCTTTCTCTCCCTACAAGACAGCGCACACATCCATACTACATTCAATGGTTTGAGAGCTCTCGGAAGCTCAAGGTAACAAGAACTGCACGTGTGCATTTTACTATTGGTACATATTCTGATTTTGTGGATTGTGATGTTGTACGTATGCAAGCTTGTTCTTTGTTACTTGGTAGACCTTGGCAATTTGATAGAGAATCTGTTCATAATGGTAAAACTAATCAGTATTCTCTTATGCATGATGGAAAGAAAATTGGTCTCAAACCTATGACTCCTGAACAAATACTAAAAGATGATCTTGCTAGAGCTAGTAGAGTAAAAAACGAGGAGAAACTTAAGAGTGAGAATCAGATTGTTGCTGCAGATTTTGTTCCACATAAGACTAATACTAAATCTGATTCGAACCATGCTACTGAAATTCGTTTGAAAAATCCTTATTTGCTTGCTAGCAAATCTGATATTGCTGAACTTGATGTGGACACTACTCAATGTGATACGGGGCGACCTTCGGTCTCCACCGCATCATGTGCGTCAACATCTACACGTCACGCAAAGGTGAATCTTCTCCTTTATGCGTTCCTACAAATGTCTCTCCGGAATGGTATGCTACTTCATCCTACGTCATATGACCATGATAGGTATGCATCGCCGAGTATGGAGGAAGTGGATGACGCCATGGAGGCTCGAGGAGTCAAGGTCAACGTCAAGGTCATGGGAAGCATGGAAGAGATCGTCAAGGAGAAGGGGACGCGCCGCGAAGGCCGGCACTGCCGTTCAGGACGACCGGCACTGCCGCCCATCTCCACCGGCACTGCCGCCCTACCACTACACCTGAGGATGGCGACCCTGTCGCCCTACCTGTGCCGGCACTACCGCCCCACTGCAAAGAGCATCAAATCTGAACCCTTTATCCCTTTGTATGCCTAAACTACCCCTCCTTTGGTGACTCCCTATATATAGGCTCCCACCTCCCCCTTCATTAGGTAAGGAATGAACTTGATAGAATTAGGCTCATGCCTCCACCATCCCTTTGGGATTAGGGAAGCCCCCTCCTTAGATTACCATAATCTATTGTACAAGGCACTCCTTATATGATTAGTCTCTCACACTTGTGATTCTACCACCGGTCTCTCACTCGTGTGATTCCACCGATCGTATACCGATCTTCCTCTCGGGGATTCTACCGCGTGTCTCTCCCTTGAGAGATTCTATCGGGATAGTGGTTCGGGCTATCGGGAGTAAACCGGAATTGTATCGGGTTGTGTTGCGTGCGTTCGCGTGTGTTCATCGTGTTCTTCGTCGTGTTCTTCGTGTTCTTCCTTCCCCCCGCATTTCCCTCGGTCAATTCGTGAGATCGGGCAACCCACGTGACCTTAGGCCGCATCATATGGTATCAGAGCAAAGGTTGCCACGAATTTGACCCCACACCCCACCGATTTTCGTCCAAAAAATTTCCAAAAAATTGCCCCAAAAAATAGCTCGAAATTTGATCTCCGGATTTGTTGCGTTTTTTGTGGTTTTGATCCACAGATCTGATGTTATAGTGGTTGATCTATCATCCCTCCAAATTTCGTGGCCTAATTCGTCATATATCTGCTCGAATCAACGATTTTTGTGCCAATTTTTCCGCCCCCGTGACGAACAGCTCGAGCTGTTCTTCCTCGCCGGCACTGCCGGTGCCGCCTCAACGGCACTGCGGCTCGCCCATCCCCACCTCGCTGCAGCTCCTCTGGCCCGCGCGCGAGCTTGCCGGCCACCATCTCCACGCGCGGCAAACGCCTGCCCGCACACCACGTTGCCCCGCCGCCTGGCCCCTGGCCCTGCCCAGCTCACACACCACGCCGCGCCCACGCACCACCTGCGCATCCATCCGGCCGCCCTGCTCCCCGGCAGCTCCTAGCAGCTCACCCGCCTCCCGCGCCTGGTCAACGCGCCCACAAGCTCGCCCCACCTCGCTTTCCGCTCACAGCCGACAGCCGCCAGGCAGCACCTCCATGCATCCAAGCTCGCCCGCGCCTTGATTCCCTGGCCGACCGCCACTCACCACCAGCTCATCCACGCGCAGACCCATCCGCTGCAGCGCGCGCACCAGCTCCAGTCTGCAAGTCGCTAACAGCATACATGCTCATCACCAACCTCCGCTCAGGCTCACTCTAATTCATCAAATTTCACCTCGGGAAGCACCTGATTCCAAGCTAAGCTCCGCGCAAGATTCCCAGACCTCTCCAATTTCTGTACAGAATATCAAGTCCCGGTACTACCGGAAGTGGTACCGGCTGCACTACCGCTCACACGTCCGGGCTCTCAGTATACCTTTCTGTGTTTTACCGGTACCACGGCCGGTACCTTTGCCGGTACTACCGCCCAGCATAATTCTGTCTAGTTTTGACACATCTTTTTGCCCCAAATTTTGACAACTTTCCGGAGCCCGTTTGACTCCAAATTTTAACAGCATCCCCCAAATACTCTACATAGCCCATCTCTAATTTTTGACGATTTTTGGAGCCCAACTTTTGACCGCTCGTTTTGACCCAACTTTTCGGGCATTGACTTAATTTGCTCGGTTTCCGATTTGGAGTGCATCGGTTGTCTATTCCGCTTCCGCGCCTACCTCAACACCGCGACGACACCGTTGGCACCCCGGATTCCGGCGCAACTTCGCCACCATCATCGACACCCCTTCGTCATCGCAAGTTCGTGTGCTTGACACCGCCTAACCTTTTCATCTAGGTATAACTTGCACCCCTCACCCCTTGTAGCCCCGTTTCTTTCTTTGTGTACCTATCCCATTGAGAGTGGCTTTCCGAGCGTTGCGAAGCATTGCACAAGTGTCACGACCGTGAGAGGGTGTGTGTGTGCGTTGTGTTGAGCAAAGCTCCGAAGCAAGCTCGGTGAGAAAGATGCACAAAAGAAGAAAAGTGTGACATATACATAGAGAAAAATAAAGCTTCTAAGCATAGAGAAAAAAAAAGAGAAAAAGAAAAAGATATAGAAAAAGAGTGTGTGTCCACCGATACCGAGAAGTGCAAAGCTTGTGAGCACTAAGAGAGATAAGAGAAGAGTGGCATTTGTGCAAATCTTGTTGCTTCTTTCTTGTGCAACCAAGCTACAGTCTCTCTTGTGTTGGCGTGACACCGAGCTTATAGTCTTCGTTAGGACCACCTTGTTACTTAGCTCACTTCCTTGGTCGCGCTAACCCCATTGTTCTCCGTTGTGTGTGTTTCCGTGTTTCCTTGACATAGATCACCACTTTTGACATTTGACTTTGGATCTTACCCACATTTAACAATAGACTTTTCCGTTGATCTTTTTCGTTTGCTATCCACCCCTTACCCACCACATATAGTGTTTCTTAGCCTTTTGCGTGTGCTTTGAGTGTGTGTGTGAGTAACCCCGATACATTTTGGCTTTGCTCTTGACTTGAACCACTTTTCCGATACTTTCTTGATAGGTGAGATACTTGTGTAGTTTTCCTTCCACCATACATATACACCGATCCTAGTGAGAGATACACATGATGACCCCACTAGAGCAAGCCGAGATGAGAGCATACTTCGCCGAGCTAGATGCTCGAGAAGCCCAAATGACGCCCAAAGATAAAGCCGAGTGCAACGCATACTTCAAATACCTTGAGAGCAAGAGTGACACACACCATGAGTTGAGTGAGGACACTTTGATTTCTAACAACTTAACCTCTACTCCTCTTGTGTTGTCTTCCTCTTTGCTAGGTTGCTCGGACATTGACGACGCCATTGCCATGGAGATGAGGGACTCCACTATATGTGAGATGAGCGACTCCACTATATGTGAGATGAGCGATTCCACCATATGTGAGCTTGAGTGCCTCCACTTCGAGAGCATGAGTGATACACCGAGTGAGATGAGAGTGGTAGTTGATAGGTCATGTGAGGCCATTTCGAATTCTAACAACTTACCCTCTACCTCTAGTGTGTTTCCTTGTGTCTTATTAGGTCCCATGGATGACGAGACGCCGATCATGGAGAAGATGTACATGGTGCATGAAGATGATGATATCACACCATGCTTGCTTGAAGATGAACATGGAGGCCACATCGAGCCGACCTCTTCTACAACACCTACCTCATATGAGTGGGACTACAAAGGTACCTATATGGGTGTTGATGATGCCATGATCCCACTAGTGGACATGATGATTTGTGAGTGCTTGCATGAGTTGGATGATCCTATTGCTATGTCATATGCTTCTTTCACTTTCCCTTGTGATACTTGTGCCATTGTTGATCATGTGGAAGTAGTTGCTTGTGACACTTGGACCATGCCATGCTATGAGTGTTTCGATTTCTATCCTATTGCTTGCAATATGTCGAACAATTTCTCTTTCCCATGTATTGCTTGCAATGTTGATGATAATGCTTGTGTTGTGACAACCTTGATGAACAATTGCTCTTTCCCTAGGTTGGTCAACAACAACAATGAAATTTTGAAAATGTTTTGTGCTACATGCTTGCAATATTCTCCCATTAGTGCAACCAAAATGTTGAATACTTGCTCTTTCCAATGCTTGGTTTGCAATGATGTTCATATGCTTGTGAATGAGATTGCCCCCATAGCTCTCTCACCTTTTGGAGACTTTGCACCTATCCATGTTGAGCATATTCCTAAGTTTTCCCCGCATATTCACCATGTGTACTATAATATCTTGCTTACCGCTAATGGTGATGTGCAAAAGAAATGGCGCATCATGATGGATGATGTGTTCATATACCATGCACACACATTGTTCTTGTTGTCTAACATGTGTGTAGGTACCCAAACTCCAATGTCAACCTCGATTGAGCACGAGTTGACAAAAAGAGCTCTTGAGAGCATGATACAAGTGAGCTCCAATGAGTGGTTTCGCCCACACACTTCGACTACACAAGATCTCTCAATGAGAGCACAACGACACTTCGATAAGGTGACCTCCTTCAACTTGCGCTCTCTTGCTATACCCATGGAACTTCGGCTACTCTTTGAGTGTTGCGTTGCTTGTCTTGTGCTATTGATAGGGTTCATGATAAGTGATGCCACATTCAAGAGTTGTTGTCATCTCCCACCTCTACCCGGTCATGATGAGTTATCGCCGAGGACGACTCTTTTTCAAGTGGGGGAGATGATACGGGGCGACCTTCGGTCTCCACCGCATCATGTGCGTCAACATCTACACGTCACGCAAAGGTGAATCTTCTCCTTTATGCGTTCCTACAAATGTCTCTCCGGAATGGTATGCTACTTCATCCTACGTCATATGACCATGATAGGTATGCATCGCCGAGTATGGAGGAAGTGGATGACGCCATGGAGGCTCGAGGACTCAAGGTCAACGTCAAGGTCATGGGAAGCATGGAAGAGATCGTCAAGGAGAAGGGGACGCGCCGCGAAGGCCGGCACTGCCGTTCAGGACGACCGGCACTGCCGCCCATCTCCACCGGCACTGCCGCCCTACCACTACACCTGAGGATGGCGACCCTGTCGCCCTACCTGTGCCGGCACTACCGCCCACTGCAAAGAGCATCAAATCTGAACCCTTTATCCCTTTGTATGCCTAAACTACCCCTCCTTTGGTGACTCCCTATATATAGGCTCCCACCTCCCCCTTCATTAGGTAAGGAATGAACTTGAGAGAATTAGGCTCATGCCTCCACCATCCCTTTGGGATTAGGGAAGCCCCCTCCTTAGATTACCATAATCTATTGTACAAGGCACTCCTTATATGATTAGTCTCTCACACTTGTGATTCTACCACCGGTCTCTCACTCGTGTGATTCCACCGATCGTATACCGATCTTCCTCTCGGGGATTCTACCGCGTGTCTCTCCCTTGAGAGATTCTATCGGGATAGTGGTTCGGGCTATCGGGAGTAAACCGGAATTGTATCGGGTTGTGTTGCGTGCGTTCGCGTGTGTTCATCGTGTTCTTCGTCGTGTTCTTCGTGTTCTTCCTTCCCCCCCGCATTTCCCTCGGTCAATTCGTGAGATCGGGCAACCCACGTGACCTTAGGCCGCATCACAATGCTATGCTATCATTTGCAAAGAAGTTCTGTTTTCATTTGAGGATATGCCTCCTTCTTTTCCACCTGCGGTTGCTAACCTTTTGCAGGAATTCATTGATGTGTTCCCACAAGATGTTCCCCCTGGACTACCACCTATCCGTGGCATAGAACACCAGATTGACTTGATTCCAGGAGCGTCGCTGCCCAACCGTGCACCATACCGTACCAATCCTGAAGAGACGAAAGAGATTCAGCGACAAATTCAGGTTCTCCAAGATAAAGGTTACATTCGTGAGTCTCTTAGCCCATGTGCTGTTCCTATTATCTTGGTACCTAAGAAGGATGGTTCTTCACGCATGTGTACTGATTGTAGAACTATTAATAATATTACCATTCGATACCGTCATCCAATACCTCGTTTAGATGATATGCTTGATGAATTGAGTGGTTCTGTTATGTTCTCTAAAGTTGATTTGCGTAGTGGTTACCACCAGATTCGTATGAAATTAGGAGATGAATGGAAAACAGCGTTTAAAACTAAGTTCGGCTTATATGAGTGGTTAGTAATGCCCTTTGGTTTAACTAATGCACCTAGTACTTTCATGAGACCGATGAACGAAGTTTTACGTGCTTTTATTGGACGTTTTGTGGTGGTATACTTTGATGATATTCTGATTTATAGCAAATCTTTGGAGGAACATTTGGATCATTTACGTACTCGTTTTCAATGCGTTACGTGATGCACGTTTGTATGGTAATCTTGAGAAGTGCACCTTTTGCACCAATCGAGTTGCGTTTCTTGGCTATGTTGTTACTGCGCAGGGAATTGAAGTTGATCCAGCCAAGATTGAGGCAATTGAGAGTTGGCCGCAGCCAAAGACGGTCACACAAGTGAGGAGTTTTCTTGGCCTCGCTGGCTTCTATAGGCGCTTTGTGAAAGATTTTGGATCCATTGCTGCGCCGCTGAATGAGCTTACAAAGAAGGATGTGCCCTTTGTGTGGGGCGATGCACAACAAGACGCCTTCATGATTCTGAAAGATAAGTTAACACATGCTCCATTACTCCAACTTCCTGATTTCAATAAGACTTTTGAGCTTGAATGTGATGCTAGTGGAATTGGTTTGGGAGGTGTGTTATTACAAGAGGGCAAACCTGTTGCTTATTTTAGTGAAAAATTGAGTGGGCCTAGTCTGAACTATTCTACTTATGATAAAGAATTATATGCGCTGGTTCGGACATTAGAAACTTGGCAACATTATTTATGGCCTAAAGAATTTGTTATACATTCTGATCATGAATCTTTGAAGCATATTCGTAGTCAAGCTAAGTTGAATCGCCGCCATGCAAAGTGGGTTGAGTTTATTGAGTCTTTTCCTTATGTTATCAAACACAAAAAGGGTAAAGATAATGTTATTGCTGATGCTTTGTCGCGCCGTTATACAATGCTATCTCAACTTGACTTCAAGATTTTTGGATTAGAAACAATAAAGGAACAATACTTGAATGATGCTGATTTTAAAGATGTGTTGCTGAATTGTAAAGATGGTAGAACATGGAACAAATTCGTCCTCAATGATGGATTTGTGTTCCGTGCTAACAAGCTATGCATCCCAGATGGTTCCGTTCGTCTTTTGTTGTTGCATGAGGCGCATGGAGGAGGATTGATGGGACACTTTGGTGTGAAGAAGACGGAAGATGTACTTGCTGCACACTTCTTTTGGCCACGTATGCGTCGAGATGTTGAGAGATTTGTGGCACGCTGCACTACATGTCAAAAAGCTAAGTCTCGACTTAATCCACATGGTTTATATATGCCTCTTCCTGTTCCTAGTGTACCTTGGGAGGATATTTCTATGGATTTCGTTTTGGGTTTGCCTCGTACACGAAGGGGAGGGATAGTATCTTTGTTGTTGTGGATAGGTTTTCTAAGATGGCACACTTTATTCCATGTCACAAAACTGATGATGCTACACATGTTGCTGATTTGTTCTTTCGCGAAATTGTGCGTTTACATGGTGTGCCAAATACTATTGTTTCTGATCGTGATACTAAGTTTGTTAGCCACTTGTGGAGATGTTTATGGGCTATGTTGGGGACTAAATTGCTGTTTAGTACTACATGTCATCCCCAAACTGATGGACAAACTGAAGTAGTAAATAGAACATTGTCTACTATGCTGCGGGCTGTTTTGAAGCAGAACTTAAAATTGTGGGAAGAGTGTTTGCCTCATATTGAATTTGCTTACAATCGTTCGCTGCATTCTACCACTAAGATGTGCCCTTTTGAGATTGTGTATGGTTTTGTACCACGTGCACCTATTGATTTGTTGCCTTTACCATCTTCGATGCAAAATGATTTGGATGCTACACAACGTGCTGAATTGATATTAAAATTGCATGAGACTACTAAAGACAACATACAACGCATGAATGCTAAGTATAAATTTGCTGGGGATAGAGGAAGAAAGCATGTTGTGTTTGATGTTGGTGATCTTGTTTGGTTGCATTTGCGCAAAGATCGTTTTCCTGCATTGCGCAAGTCTAAGTTAATGCCTCGTGCCGCTGGTCCTTTTAAGGTGTTAGAGAAAATAAATGATAATGCATATAAACTTGAGCTTCCTGCAGAATTGGGTCCGGTTAGTCCTACATTTAACATTGCAGATTTGAAGCCTTACTTTGGTGAAGAAGATGAGCTTGCGTCGAGGACGACTTCAATTCAAGAAGGGGGCATGATGAGGACATCCCATCTATTGATACAACCGCTGTACCTACAGCCACACAAATACAAGGACCAATCACTCGAGCTCGTGCCAAACAACTTAACTATCAGGTACTTTCGTTTCTTGGAACTATTCCTCATATACATGACAATATGATGCTGCCTAAATCAGATATGTTTGTTACTCTTAGGAACGATGGACCTAGCATGGATGAGGAGGACAAGCATTGGAGCATGATCACCCATGGAGGAGATGGCAGCAAGCATTTGAGGATTGAAGATGACGCCACAAGTGGAGATTTCAGGACTTTGAAGCCACCATAAGAAGAGATGAAGACATGGACGAAATATAGAGTTCTCCACTTCATAATTTCGTCCATAGCATAATATGGTGCTGCGTCACCTTTAGTTTTGGGCCAGGCCCATGTCATTTTCGCCGGAATTAAGTCAGCCAATTTTTAGAGTCCGTATTGAAGGGGAAAAGGCCTTCTAGGGTTTGGTTCGGCCACCATATGCATGGCTGGTCGAAACCCCACCTTTTCCTCCATTAAATACCCCCATAGCCGTCACGTTTAGACTCGGATTTTGATTAGACTAAAAGTTAGCCATCGCTGCAACTCTCGTGTACTTCTTTTGAGGCCAACGCCCAGAACAAGACCGACTATTCGGAATCCCACCTTTTCAATAAAGCTTTCATCTATATCCGCAATATTCTGATTGCATTATTAGTTCTTACTTGTTCTCGATTTCGGGTAGGAATTAAGACCCTCGCTGGTCAGGCTGATCGTGCATCCGCAAGATCAGTAACTCCCGGAGATTGTCCTAGCGATTGCATTGGCGCACGAGCTTTGCACGTGTAGTCGGATCGTCAAGCACGAACTCCACCAACCAATCGAATTATCTTCATCTCATCGAAAGATCGGACACCTTTGCCCTATCACTTTCACTAGTGGACACTCTCAACAATGATCACATAATAAATAAATAACTTCTCCTCACTTGTGCTACTTTCAAACACTCTCTTGTTGGATAACAAAGACCATTCATTGTGTAGGGCTACAAGAGCACCCTCAAGCCGGAGTAAACAAGCTCCACAACATCCGGAGTTCATATTAAAGTAACCTCTAGAGTGCATAATAGACCGTTGCAATTTAGACCGAGTACTAACATAGCATACACACTTGTCACCAATAGCTATGAAAGGGGGAATAGATCACATCAATACTATAATAGTAATAGTTAACTTCATAATCTACAAGAGATTACAATCATAACCTACGCCAAGTACTACATGATGCACACACTCGTCAACTTTACATCATGGAGGAGGAATAGACTACTTTAATAACATCACTAGAGTAGCACATAGATAAATAGTGATACAAAGCTCATGATCACATAAAGATCACACCATGGGAGAGAGAGATGAACCACATAGCTACCGGTAGAGCCCTCAGCCTCGGGGAGAACTACTCCCTCCTCATCATGGGAGACAGCAACGGCAATGAAGATGGCGGTGGTGTCGATGGAGATGACTCCGGGGGCAATTCCCCGTCCCGGCGGCGTGCCGGAACAGAGACTTCTGTCCCCCGAACTTGGCTTCGCGATGGCGGCGGCTGCGTAACTTTTCTCGTATCGTGGCTTTTTTTCTTTAGGGTTTTCGCGACGGAGAGATTATATAGGCGGAAGGGCAGCCTCGGAGGGGTCCCGAGGGACCCACACCATAGGGGGGCACCCCCTGGCCGCGCCGCCATGTGGGGTGGGGCCCCCTTGGCTCCCCTCTGTCCCCTCTTCGGTGCTCTGGAACCTTCCGTGGAAAATAAGGTCTTGGGCTTTTGTTTCGTCCAATTCCGAGAATATTTCCGGAAAACAGGAACTGGCACTTCGAGAAGATTTCTGGAACCAAAAACAACAGAAAACAGGAACTGGCACTTCGGCATCTTGTTAATAGGTTAGTTCCGGAAAACGCATAAAAACATCATAAAGTATGAACAAAACATGTAGGTATTGTCATAAAACTAGCATGGAACATCAGAAATTATAGATACGTTGGAGACGTATCAAGCATCCCCAAGCTTAGTTCCTACTCGCCCTCGAGTAGGTAAACGATAAAAAGAATAATTTCTGAAGTGACATGCTACCAACATAATCTTGATCAACACTATTGTAAATCATATGAGATGAATGAAGTGATTCAAAGCAATGGTAAAGATGATGATTAAACAACTGAATCATATAGCAAAGACTTTTCATGAATGGTACTTTCAAGACAAGCATCAATAAGTCTTGCATAAGAGTTAACTCATAAAGCAATAGATTCTTAATAGAAGGTTTTGAAGCAACACAAAGGATGATTAAGTTTCAGCAATTGCTTTCAACTTGTAACATGTATATCTCATGGTTAGTTGTCAACATAAAGCAATATAACAAGTGCAATAAGTAAACATGTAAGAATCAATGCACACAGTTGACACAAGTGTTTGCTTCTAAGATAGAAAGAAGTAGGTAAACTGACTCAATATAAAGTAAAAGAAAGGCCCTTCGCAGAGGGAAGCATTGATTACTCATGTGCTAGAGCTTTTTATTTTGAAAACATGGAAACAATTTTGTCAACGGTAGTAATAATTCATATGTGTTATGCATAAAACCTCTTATAAGTTGCAAGCCTCATGCATCGAATACCAATAGTGCTCGCACCTTGCAAAGGGGTACCTCTATGCCACCTGTACAAAGGTCCTAGGAGATAGATCGCATTTGATTTCTCAGTTTTGATAGATCTCAACTTGAGGACATCCATACCGGGACAACATAGAAAACAGATAATGGACTCCTCTTTAATGCTTAAGCATTCAACAACAGATAATATTCTCATAAGAGATTGAGGATTAATGTCCAAACTGAAAACTTCCACCATGATACATGGCTTTGGTTAGCGGCCCAATGTTCTTCTCTAACAATATGCATACTCAAACCATTTAATCATGATAATCACCCTTACTTCAGACAAGACGAACATGCATAGCAACTCACATGATATTCAACAAATTAAAAAAGTTGATGGCGTCCCCAGAAACATGGTTACCGCTCAACAAGCAACTTATAAGAACTAAGATACATAGCAACATATTCATCACCACAATAGTTTTTTAGGATACTTTCCCATGAGCTATGTATTGTAAAGACAAAGGAATGAAATTTTAAAGGTAGCACGTAAGCAATTTACTTTGGAATGGCAGAAAAATACCACATATAGGTAGTTATGGTGGACACAAATGGCATGGGTTTTGGCTCAAGGTGTTTGGATGCACGAGAAGTATTCCCTCTCAGTACAAGGCTTTGGCTAGCAAGGTTGTTTGAAGCAACACAAGTATGAACCAGTACAGCAAAACTTACATAAGAACATATTGCAAGCATTATAAGACTCTACACCGTCTCCTTGTTGCTCAAACATTTTTACCAGAAAATATCTAGACTTAGAGAGATCAATCATGCAATCCAAATTTCAACAAGCTCTACAGTAGTTCTCCACTAATGGGTTTAAACTACATGATGCAAAAGCTTAAACATGATCTATGAGAGCTCAAAACAATTGCCAAGTATCAAATTATTCAAGACAATATACCATTTACCACATGAAGCATTTTCTGTTTCCAACCAAATAGCAATCAACGAAGCGGTTTTCAACCTTCGCCATGAACATTAAAGTAAAGCTAAGAACACTAGTGTTCATATGAAAAAACGGAGCGTGTCTCTCTCCCACACAAGGATGTTTAGGATCCGATTTTATTCAGAGAATGAAAATAACAAAACGAAAATGAAAGCACACAGACGCTCCAAGTAAAGTACATAAGATGTGACGGAATAAAAATATAGTTTCACTAGAGGTGACCTGATAAGTTGTTGATGAAGAAGGGGATGTCTTGGGCATCCCCAAGCTTAGATGCTTGAGTCTTCTTGAAATATGCGAGGATGAACCACGGGGCATCCCCAAGCTTAGACTTTTCACTCTTCTTGATCATAGTATATCATCCTCCTCTCTTGACCCTTGAAAACTTCCTCCACACCAAACTTAAAGCAAACTCATTAGAGGGTTAGTGCATAATAAAAATTCACATGTTCAGAGAGGACACAATCATTCTTAACACTTCTGGACATTACCCAAGGGTACTGAAAGTTAATGGAACAAAGAAATCCACTCAACACAAGTAAAAGAGGCAATGCGAAATAAAAGGCAGAATCGTTAAAAACGAACAGTCCGTAAAGATGAATTTTTTAGAGGCACTTAACAGGCTCAGATGAAAAAGCTCAAAACTAATGAAAGTTGCGTATATCTGAGGATCACGCATGAATTTTCGCAGATTTTTTTGATTCTTCTACAAAGAGATCTACTCAAATTCGTGACAGATAAGAAATCTGTTTCTGCGCAGAAATCCAAATCTAGCATCAACTTTCTATTAGAGACTTTACTTGGCACAACAATGCAATAAAATAAAGATAAGGAGAGGTTGCTACAGTAGTAACAGCTTCCAAGACGCAACAAAACAGTAGCAAAATAAAAACATGGGTTATCTCCCAAGAAGTGCTTTCTTTATAGCCATTAAGATGGGCTCGGTAATTTTAATGATGCTCGCGCAAGAAATAAGAGTTGAAGTAAAAGAGAGCATCAAGAAGCAAATTCAAAACACATTTAAGCCTAACCCACTTCCTATGAAAAGGAATCTTGTAAATAAACAAGTCATGTAAGCATAATGCAACAAGCATAGGAAGGCAACACAAGCGCAACTTCAATATTCTCAACATAAAGAGGAGAAACTTAATATTATTAAGATGCATATAACCATGTTTCCCTCTCTCATAATAACTTTCAGTAGCATCATGAACAAACTCAACAATATAACTATCACATAAAGCATTCTTACTCACATGCATAAAAATATCATTACTCTCCACATAAGCATAATCAATTTTATTAGTAATAGTGGGAGTAAAACTATCATAACCATCATTGTAATCATCATAAACTGCATGCATGGTATAATCATAATAAACTTTATCCTCCATAGTAGGTGGCACCAAAATACCACTATCATTATAATCATCATAAATGGGAGGCAAAGTATCATCAAAGAAAATTTTCTCCTCAAAACTTGGGGGACTAAAAATATCATGCTCCTCAAAACCAGCTTCCCCAAGCTTAGAATTTTCCATAGCATTAGCAACAATGGTGTTCAAAGCATTCATACTAATAACATTGCCATTAGCATGCATATAAAGTTCCATAGGTTTTTTAATTTTCTCTTCAAACACATCATGTCCTAATTCAAGATAAAGTTCATAAAGATCTCTCATTTTTTTGTTGTTTTCCATTAAGCCTAACTAGTGAAAATAAAAACAAGAGACAAAAAGATATAATTGCAGGATCTAAAGGAAATAGCTTTGAGCACTCACACACCGGCAACAGTGCTAGGAAATAGCTTAGTAGTCGGAGGATGTGAATACCTTTTACCTTACCTCCCCGGCAACGGCGCCAGAAAATAGCTTGATGTCTACGTGTGCTTCTATTCTTGTAGACAGTGTTGGGCCTCCAAGAGCGAGTGGTTTGTAGAACAGACAACAAGTTTTCCTTAAGTGGATCACCCAAGGTTTATCGAACTCGGGGAGGTAGAGGTCAAAGATATCCCTCTCAAGCAACCCTGCAATTAAGATACAAGAAGTCTCTTGTGTCCCCAACACACCTAATACACTTGTCAGATGTATAGGTGCACTAGTTCGGCGAAGAGATAGTGAAATACAAGTAATATGGATGATTGTAAGTAGTAATTGCAATCTGAAATAAAAATGGCAGCAAGAGAACATGTAGCAGAACTTGTTGGAAACGGTGTTTCAATGCTTAGAAACAAGGCCTGGGGATCATACTTTCACTAGTGGACACTCTCAACAATGATCACATAATAAATAAATAACTTCTCCTCACTTGTGCTACTTTCAAACACTCTCTTGTTGGATAACGAACACCATTCATTGTGTAGGGCTACAAGAGCACCCTCAAGCCGGAGTAAACAAGCTCCACAACATCCGGAGTTCATATTAAAGTAACCTCTAGAGTGCATAATAGACCGTTGCAATTTAGACCGAGTACTAACATAGCATACACACTGTCACCAATAGCTATGAAAGGGGGAATAGATCACATCAATACTATAATAGTAATAGTTAACTTCATAATCTACAAGAGATTACAATCATAACCTACGCCAAGTACTACATGATGCACACACTCGTCAACTTTACATCATGGAGGAGGAATAGACTACTTTAATAACATCACTAGAGTAGCACATAGATAAATAGTGATACAAAGCTCATGATCACATAAAGATCACACCATGGGAGAGAGAGATGAACCACATAGCTACCGGTAGAGCCCTCAGCCTCGGGGGAGAACTACTCCCTCCTCATCATGGGAGACAGCAACGGCGATGAAGATGGCGGTGGTGTCGATGGAGATTACTCTGGGGGAATTCCCCATCCCGGCGGCGTGCCGGAACAGAGACTTCTGTCCCCCGAACTTGGCTTTGCGATGGCGGTGGCTGCGTAACTTTTCTCGTATCGTGGCTTTTTTCTTTAGGGTTTTCGCGACGGAGAGATTATATAGGCGGAAGGGCAGCCTCGGAGGGGTCCCGAGGGACCCACACCATAGGGGGGCGCCCCCCCCCATGGCCGCGCCGCCATGTGGGGTGGGGCCCCGTTGGCTCCCCTCTGGCCCCTCTTCGGTGATCTGGAACCTTCCGTGGAAAATAAGGCCTTGGGCTTTTGTTTCGTCCAATTCCGAGAATATTTCCTGTGTAAGATTTCTGGAACCAAAAACAGCAGAAAACAGGAACTGGCACTTCGGCATCTTGTTAATAGGTTAGTTCCGGAAAACGCATAAAAACGTCATAAAGTATGAACAAAACATGTAGGTATTGTCATAAAACTAGCATGGAACATCAGAAATTATAGATATGTTGGAGACGTATCAAGCGGCCGGCTTCGTCTCCCACCCACGTGCGCGCCGGCCCGTCCCCCCATCACGGCGACACCGCGCCTCGCCGCCTCCATCTGTCGTCCCACGTGCGCCCGGCCGGCTCCTCCCGCCCCTCATCACCCCCATCCCCCTCCTCCTCCCCGCCGCCGCCGGCTACCCTCTTCGCGCTCCACTACCTCCAGCGCACCTTCCTCCACCCTCTCCGCCTCCTGCACCTGCGCTGCGCGCCGGCGACCATACCCTTCCTCATCGCCGCATGCGGATTCGGGTTAAACATCCTCAACGCCTAGTGCAAGCCCGCTCCTGGACGCTCCCGCCCCCCGCCGCCGGCCCCGCGTCCGCATCCACCTTCGCGCTCGCCCGCTGCCTCGCCGGGGTGGCCCTGTTTGCGTGGGGGATGCGGGTCAACGTCGCGGCCGACAGGCACCTCCTAAGGCTCGAGGAGGCCGGCGGCGGGTACAGGATCCCCCGCGGCGGGTGGTTCGACGCGGTCACCTGCCCCAACTACTTCGGAGATATTGTCGAGTGGATCGGCCATCGCCTTGTGGCGTGGTCGCCCGCCTCCTAGGGCTTCTTCCTCTACACATGCGCAAACCTCATGCCAAGGGCCATGGATCATCGCCAGTGGTACCTCAACAAGTTCGGCGCCGAGTACCCGGCGAACCGCAAGGCCGTCATCCCCTACATCTACTAGCACTCCTCTGTAAACTTATGTGGGCCGTGGAGAAAACTGAGGAGAGTTGTGACCCTCTTCTAGTCTTCTTCCTTACTATTGCTTGTAATGATGCTCGGGCACCACCGGCGGCCGTCGACGCATCCCTCCACCGGCGACATGCGTGTGCAGGAAGCCGACATGCGCCATCCCTGTAGAGCAGGGACCTGATTGCTTTTTCGTTTTTCTTTTAGGGATTTAGTTGCAAAGTTACATAATGGTTGTATTTTTGGTAGTGTAATAAATGTTGAGTATATTTTAGTTTTCTTACCGTGGTGAACCGAGAGAGCATCGTCCGAGCAGCAGAGAGACACCGTGAGCCACCATATGGGGCACAATTCTTTTTTTTTGTTTTTTTCTCATACTAGTAGTGGCGCACCATTTAGGACCCTAGTGGCGCACCTCTAGGTTGTATCTGTGGCGCACGTTAATGCTACCTGTGGTGCGCCACTGCTATGAGCCATATCTATGGCGCACGAGTGGTGCGCCACTGCTAAGAGTTAGCAGTGGCGTGATATTAGTGGCGCACTACTAGTGCGCCACTGATAAGCAAAACAGGTGCGCCACTGATAAGCTGTTTTCTAGTAGTGTGGTGGGTTAGGTCACTCAGACCACCACACTCTGTATTTATATCATCTGAGTTAGGGTTACAATACTAATGGACATGGGCCTCTATGGGCCTCACACTGGATACAATATTACTACAGCGCTACTACTAAACTCACTCATAGTCCAACACACCCCCTCAAGATGATCATGGGTAAACAACCATGACCATCTTGCAACAATAACATGACACATATGAAAACTACCAGTAATGAACATTCTGCATAACTCATAGGATACATGACAGCATTGCCCTTTCCATCATCTTGTCATCTCGATTCATCTCTTCATCAACGGCGAAGACATTCAGCTTCAACCATCTGGGATACGTACAACTCCTAACCATACACGTCCTCAGCAACCCCGGCTGCCTCACCACACAAGTTCCGCAGAACCATCCACACTCGCCTCAATGTCCTCAGCCTCTCTTGTCCACTCTGCCCAGCCACTGACCTCTTACGTCTCTCCCACAAACCCCCGGCCAACTCCTACCTCAACCATCGACTCCTCAGGCACCCATGCCTATCCCCCGGTCAGGGCTCAACCAGTCTCACCTCAGGCACGCATGCCTTTCCCCTGGACATATCCACAACCATCACCATCACCACTCAACTGCATCCTCATCAACTCGATCACCTCTCAACCGCAGGCTCATCAACTCCATCACCACATATCCTCACAGCATCACATCTCCATTTTCTCCCCCCTTCCACTCGGATGGTACGTCGTCTGCGCGCCCTGGCCAACCTGGCGGTCCGCACCTGGCCACATCAACCGGCCCGCGCTGGTCAACGTCCAGCACCAACCTTCGGTTCCGCCCTGCGCTCAAAGGCTCGCCCCACTTCGCACGCCTCCAACTTCTCCCCCTCACATGGATCCAGATCTCTCTGCCACGGATTCACTTCCTCTTCTCTCCTTTCTAAACCAAAATGATCTTCACCCTCTTCTTTCTCCCCGCGCGAGCAGCCGCCGATCTCACACAACTCACATTGCTGTGTGAGATAGTCGCAACCCACGCAGAGCACCTGATGCGGCCTCCCACCGCCTGGATTTCTACATCTCAACGGTGGTTTTTGTGGTCAAAGGAAGAACCTGTTTGGTACTGTTTGTGGAGGCTAGCAGGAAGGAAACATATGCTCTAATATCATGTAGAGTTTCAGCGAATGGGTGGGTTAGGTCACGGAAAAAATACTTATGCGTCGTGTTTAAACCTAAAGGATGAGGCGGTTATCAACGAAAACACTTGTAAGTTAGAAAATATAGCACGAATTTAGAAATACAGTCACCTGCAATACTCCTAACAGAACAAAATACGCAGGGATGTCTGGTTACCTATTTGTGGGCGGCGTTTAGACGTTTTCCGCGTTCTTACGGGTGACGTGGAGGTCGGCGGGGGGACTGCGGTTGCGGTGGGTGCCGGGGAAGCAGATCTTGGGGGTCGGAGAAGGACATGCTGGGCGGTCGATGAAGTGTTCAGTGTGCCGGCCGAACTAGAAGGTCGGTGAAGCAGATGATGTGCATTGCACGGGGGCGTCGGTGTCGGCGAAGCTGGTCAGGTGCGGCGGTCGATAGAGTCGGCGAACTAGATACGATGCGGTGGACACCGAAGTAGGTGCGGATCAAGCGGATAGGGCAGTCTCGGGGTTTGAAGCCATGGCAGCTTGAACGGCGAAGTGCGGCGGTGATTTTCCGGTGCGGCGGCCGTGAAGGTCTAGAGGTAGGTAAGAGGGGCGGTTTCTCTGAGGGCTTGCGGACGAAACTAGGGCGAAGCTGGGCGATAGAGGTGGTGAATGAAGATATTGTACGAACATACCTCCGCACCAACCAACTTTACTACTACTACTTGCATACGAGGAGTCGAACGTAATTTCGCAGTCCATCTTTTGAGGGCAAAAATATTCACAGATCTTGAAATTTTTGCGGCGCGAGATATTTGGGCGTTGGTGAGATTAAAGTTTGGCTGCAGTAGGTAATAACAAAAAAATACTAGGCCCTACTAGTTTCAGGAATCCAAGGGGATAGAGGTATAATAGATACTAGGAAGTTTCAGCGCGGTGCACGCCGCGCCCGTGTGGTGGTACTGATTCCTGTCTTTGTTAGATTAGGTGTTTCAGTAACACATATACTGGTTTTCGTGAGTGTTGTGCAAACCTGATGTATTGATATAATGAACAATGACTTGCTTGCAACTATTTTACAACATATAAGCTGAGTAGTATATATGCTACAACTTGCCCTTCTCTCAGCTGAGCTAAGGAAAACTATGCTCGAGCTAAATATGACTACATCTGCAGGTACCACCTTGCCAGGAAAGTCCGAGTGAATTAAGAGCAAGCCTGGACCAATTACAGTGGAAGACAATAAGGCATGTAGATGTACCATCTTTGAAAGAACTTGTGGATCTCGAGGAAGCCAAGGGACATCCATATGGCAGTATCAACTCTACATGAAACAGAGATATATTTACGTACGGTCAGAAATTTGGAAATCTTTGATTTTCTACTAAATAAATGATTCGCTGTGACCAATACCATGGGTCAGAAGTTCACCAATTAAATTCTGAAACTAATGCAAACTATTTGAATAGATAGCGCCAAACCATATTGACATATTGGAAAAAACCAAGTCAGTGAAACATCAACCAACTTTTTTCAACATATGTAGTGGTTCTACCGATATCTTTGGCAAGGCCTCACCAGGAATAATTCAAGGCCAGACAGTGATAGCCCATCTCTCTCAAAATCTCTACAGCTTTATGTTGTCAAGTGTCAACCATAACATCCGTAAGTTTGAAATAAAATGCATTTATCCAACAGGTCGGATCATTTTAGCCATGCTTCATCTCACATGCTGATTTTGTATTTATGGTATTGATCTACAGTTACAACAACAACAGTCACTCCGAAACATATTATGGCTGTTAAAACTCCAAATCACAATTAGGAAGACGTAAATGCATGATAGCTCACGCTTACAGGCTAGAGGAGCTATATAATGTCTGAATGTGTCCAATATATTGTCCTCAACAATGGCGTATTCAGTCTGAGAAATTTAAGGACTTTTTGATAGTAAAATAGAAAAAGTGTGTCAGAAAACTTCTAAAGCTTGTGATAGTTCTGAAGATGCGATGGAAGAATCATGTCATACATACAGCCTTACGACGCTGATTAGTACTCCACTCCATGCTAACATACTAACATACATGCATATGGAATCACCGAGAAACCTGAACCACTCACCTTACCGCAAACGCAATTAACCCCAGTCTTCACATATGTTGTGCGTGACCTCATCGTTTTGTTTATCCTACGCACAAAACAGTTTCAAGCCATTTAAGCTTCACTTTTTTCTCATACACTCAATAATCTTGAAATTATACGAGTGACATCAAGAAATGGGTGTTTACGGTAGCAAGCAAGAGAAAACAAACGTAATGGAATACTTACCGGTGACGCTTGTGCTTCGAAACATTCCCCGCAAAGCAAATAAAATTTGTTGTCACATTGTGTGCACGACACCAATTAATACTGATGTATGTCCTACTGAATATGAGATATATTGCTCCGCATAAGATAGTGCTAGGTGCTGATCTGATACTTGACACCGAACAGAATCTATCCCAGAGTTAACCGAAATCCTGGTGGTTCTGAACCTAAGAGAGACTGCGTGCATGTGAACCTATATCCAGAAAGAAAGAAAGAATTTTCTTGTTCTGGGGGATCTGTTAGTTGATCAGTTCATGGACAACGTGTCTCACAAATTAATCTAAATCCTATGGCCAATAATACTGCACGGACGATGTGCTGCACAATTTGACCCAAAATCTAGGTGATTTCAAACATAAAACGGCCAGATCAAAAACATTATTTGTGGAGGCAAGAAATCAATGCATAAGATTCCTAGGCATACCCATAGCATGCTCAAGAGGACAAACATGCGATAACCCCTCACAGGCTCAAATGCAGCCTACAACTCATTACTTACATAATATTGTTATGAGCAGTTTAGAGAGTAATAAAATTGAAGAAATCACCAGTTGAATGATTTATTTGTAATCCAAGACAAAAATCTGTAACTCCAAGGGGACATGCTCGGTCACGTGAAATGTAACCAGATCATGTTAAAATATAGTACCATAGTAAGAAAATTACTATGCTTATGAAGCAAACCAAGACAATTTTGGTATTTTAGATATTTTCAGTTAGAAAACTGGTCACGTGAAATGTAACCAGATCATGTTAAAATATAGTACTCCCTTTGTCTAAAAAAGGATTTCTCAACTTTAGACAAATTTAGATGTATCTAGATACTAAAATAGGTCTAGATACATCCAAATTTTGATAAAGTTGAGACATCCCTTTATGAACGGAGGGAGTACCATGGTAAGAAAATTACTATGATTATGAAGCAAACCAAGGGATATACAAGGAGACATCCCATGGTGTATGCTCTTTGCGGATGATGTGGTGCTAGTCGATGATAGCCGAACGGGGGTTAATAGAAAGTTAGAGTTGTGGAGGCGAACTCTCGAATCGAAAGGTTTTAGGCTTAGTAGAACTAAAACTGAATACATGAGGTGCGGTTTCAGTTCTACTAGGCACGAGGAGGGAGAGGTTAGCCTTGATGGGCAGGTGGTACCGGAGAGAGACACTTTTCGATATTTGGGGTCCATGTTGCAGAAGGATGGCGATATCGATGAAGATGTGGGCCACCGAATCAAGGCTAGCTGGATGAAGTGGCGCCAAGCTTCAGGCGTACTCTGTGACAAGAGAGTGCCACAAAAGCTAAAAGGCAGGTTCTATAGGACAGCTATCCGACCTGCGATGTTGTATGGCGCTGAGTGTTGGCCAACGAAGAGACGACATATCCAACAGTTAAGTGTAGTAGAGATGCGCATGTTGAGATGGATATGTGGCCACACAAGAAAGGATCGTGATGAGGTCTAAGACCCCGTGTGTGGCCCGATCTTGCGGATTGACGTCGAACCCAAAGGGGGAGATGGGAAAACGCGAGGAACACGAAGAACACGCCGATGAACACGAGGACCCCGAGACTCACGCACGCACACCAACCCGATACACCCGATGCTTACCTCCGTGGCTCGATGGACCACGCCAATAGAATCTCCGTGGAAGAGACACGCGGTAGAATTCCCCGGAGAGAGATTGGGATTGGAGAGGAAGAGCTTGGGGAAGGAGAGAGAGTAGCAAGTACTAGAATCTCCTTCAACAAGATCTAAATCAACAACCAAGGTGCCTTGATTACGGAGGATGATACCCAAGGGAGACTAAGCTCAAAGTTAGGGTTTGAGTTCAAAACAAGTCTAAAGAGCTAATGAGGGGTTCCAGCTACTTATATAGGCACACCCAGCCAGCAAGGGCGAACAGGTACGCAAAAGGATAAGTTAAGGCAGTTTGGTGGGGCTCTCTCGTCAGGTCCGGTTTGGGATCCGGTCAGACCGGGCCTGGGACCGGGCTGTCCGGTCAAGGGTCCGGTCTGACCGGGCCTGTGACCGGGCGGGCTGGTCATGGGTCCGGTCGACCGGTCGGAAACCGGATTCCTGCGAGGTTTCCTGATGAAGGCCTAAGGGCTAGGATGTGCCCAGATCCCACGAATTTGACCAAGTGAGTGGATGAATGGGGTGGAAGAGGATGAAGAGCACAAAATCCAAATAAGAACACACACACACAACCCAACACAAACCAAATTTACTCCCTTGGTAGGTTAGACCAAGCCAATAGAACCACTTCTTAGAGAGACCCTTGGGTAGAATCTAACAAGTGGGAGATTGGTGAGGAGATCTCAACTAGAACTTGGATGAGAGAGGGGTAGCCTTGAATCATCCATGAAGAGTAGAAATCACTCAAGAGTGCCTTGATACAAAGGGGATGAAACCCTAGGGAGACAAAGCTCATCTTCATGTTTAAGCTATCATCTTGTCTAACCCTAATTGGGGGAGAGGGATGAGCTATATATAGGCCCAGATCCGTCCAGGGGTAAAAGGGGCATTACAATAAAGTAGTTATGAGCATAGATGATAAATAGACGGCTGAGATGAAGTTGACTTCGATGGGACCGGCAGTGCCGGCGTGCTAGGGGCGGCAGTGCCGGTGGGGCCGGCAGTGCCGGTCTTGCTTGGGCGGCAGTGCCGGCCATGGCGGCAGTGCCGGCCTGTTGGGGGCGGCAGTGCCGGCCTTGTCGTGGCTGGCGGCTGGAGCCCTTCTCCTTCTTCTGCTTCTTCTTCTTCTTCTTGTTCATGAGCAATGAGGCTTCTTTCCCTCCTCGGCTCCTTGACGCTCCCTTCGGGTCCTTGACGAGATTGGTACCTAATGACATATAGACATAGGCATGAGGTAGCAATCCGTCCAAGGTTATGTCGAGGTCGCCCATAGAGAGGAAGGAGTTCACCTTGACATATATGGCATGGGTTTGTGTTGTTGGTCCACTTGGGGGACTCGTTGGCCATGGTGTAGCGTCAACGATAGGCGGGGCTGCACTTGACGGTCTTGAGGTGGAGGTGTCCGAAGGCCACCCCGCATCATCTCCCCCCCCCCTTGGGGAAGAGTCGTCCTCGACTCTTGTTCCTCCTCACCGACGGTGTAGTCCATGATGCTTGTCCCATGTTTTGGTAGAGGGATAAAGTCGCGGTCGAAGAAGAGCTTGGGGAAAAACAACTTGCAAATGGAAAGCTTGTGCATGCCAAATTGGTGACCGGCGAACAAGAGGCTCTCAATCAAATACGAAGCATCAAGTCGTTTCTCCAAGAGGCATGTGGTAAAAATGGGAACCAAAAGAGTGTCGATGTATCCAAAATTTGGTGGGGCAAAAGTTTGTGCAAGTAAAGGTTTGCTTTGTAAAGTGTCAAAAATGTGATGTGTAGCATTGTCCCACACAAATGGAACAATCAAAAGGCAAGTAACGGCGGCAAAATTTGGGGCAAAATTGTTATATGCAATGGCAAAGCTATGGAGACTTCTAGCTTGGGAAAGTATGGTTGGCGTGAGCCAAGTATGGGTATCCTCAAGTGTCAAAGAATCCATTTCAATTGCCAAAGGTGAAATGAGAAATCCAAAGAAGAGCAACTTTATGAGGGACATGTGGCACAAGATGCATAATGTGTCTCTCACATGTATTACATGGTCCTTGAGATTCTTGGAGTGTATGATGATAACATCAAGACATACAACAACCATTGTGCCAACAAGATGTGTCAAGATATGTTGCATAAGAAGCAAAAGAGGTGACGAGGCATTGGTCCAAACCGGAAGCTCGGCAAGACAAGCCGGAAACACATGAGGGCGAAGGCGTTTGGGAACATACCCTTTGGCGTGAATCCCGTGGGTTGGATCATGTATCTCATCCGTGTTGGGGTAGCTCTCAATTGCGCGTTTCGTGAGCTCATGCTCCGTAGCGGTGGAAGTTGTCATTCGGGTACCTATACACACAAAAGAGAAAACAAAAAGCGTGTATGCATGGTAGAGGAACACATCATCCATCATGATGTTCCATGTCTTGTGCACATCACCATTAGTGTCAATCAAGATAGTATGAAATGCATGGCGATGGTGCATATGGCAAGAAGGTGCATTCATGGCATGTGGTAACTCATGATCATCAAAAATAGAGAAGGCTATGGGGGCCATCTCATGGACAATTAAATAAGCATTCTTGCATACCAAGCATAAGAAAGAGCAATTGTTCACAATTTTGGATGCAAGGATCATGGAATGGTGTAAACATTTGGGGCAAAGCATGTGGAACATGTTATCATTGTTGTCGACAACCCTATGTAAAGAGCAAGTGTTCATCAAGGGTGTCACAACACAAGCATGATCATAATCATTATCATTGCAAGCAAGCGGGGAAAATGTGAAGCTCTCATAGCATGGCATGGTCATGGTATCACAAGCAATCAATTTCACATGATCAACAATGTTATCAAGCAAAGCATCACATGGGAAAGTGAAAGTAGCATGTGAAGAAGCAAATGGATCATCGAGATCATGCATGCACTCATAAGTCATCATGTCCACTAGTGGGATCATGGCATCATCAACACCTATGTTGTTACCTTTGTAGGCCGACTCATTTGAGGTAGGTGTTGTGGAAGTAGGAGGATCCATGTGGTCGACATGTCCATCTTGGAGCAAGCATGGTGAGATATCATCATCTTCATGCACCATGTACATCGTCTCCATGAGCGGGAACTCGTCCTCCGTGGAACCTAGTGCAACATAAGAAGACACAAACGAGGGAGAGGTTAATGTGTTAGCAAATGCGACGTCCTCCATGGACCTATCATCTACCTCTCTCAACTCACTTTGTGTATCACTCATGTCCTCCAAATGGAAGCACTCAAACTCACATATGGGGTGGAAGTCACTCAACTCACTATCACTCTCACTCAAGTGGGCTAAGTGGCTCTCATCCTCACATGGGATTGGTACCAACTCATCAATCAAGCATATAGGAGTAGGCTCGACTATCTCATCTCCATGCGCCTCCTTGGTTGAAGGGAAATTCCCATGCTCAACCATCTCAACTCCATGCGCCTCCGTAGGTGAAGGGAGAATCCCATGCTCACCATGCTCAACTCCCTCGCCTCCTAAGTCGTCCTCAAGTGGTGGCATCTTGGAGACTTGTGTGTTGAGCTTGTCGAAGTAGAGCTTCTTGGCGCTTGGCGTTGTGCATTGCCATGCCATGTGACCCTTTGCCTTGCACACCTCACATAGGAGATTGGGACATTCCCGTGGAGGGTGGCCTTGTTGCTTGCACTTGTAGCATCGGAGTCCATAGGCATGTGACGAGGTTGGGGCCATTGTGGTGGTGGCACAAGAGGTGGAAGTCGCCTCATGAGGAAGGTATGCGCGATGTGCACTTGCCATCCTTGGAGTGGTAGGCACCCTATCATGGTGTTTGTCGCCTTCATGTCGAGGCTCTCGTCTTCGTGCTTCATCACCATGTCTTGATGAGTGTCGTCGAAGATCCGTGGAAGGTGTTGGTCGATGGCGCTCATGAAGTGGCTTGTGGCGGCGAGGCTCATGTGGTGACGTATGTCGATGTAGACCATGAGGTGGTAGTGGTCGACGACTATCATGAGATGGTGTGAGTCGATGACGGTCCTTGCCATGCCGAGATGATGGCTCATGCGACTTGGCATGTTGCTTGCGGCGCCTTGTGGAGCTTGGAGAAGAGTGTCGATGACGCTCATGATGGGGGCGCTCTTGATGCTCCATATGGTGTACTTGAAGTCGACGATCTTGTGCATAAGCACTCTCATGGTGGCGCCTTGTGGAGCTCGTAGACGAGTGTCGATGACGATCATGATGAGGACGCTCTTGATGCTCCATATGATGAACTCGCCGTAGATGATCATGTGCATAAGCACTCTCATGGTGGCGCCTCGTGGAGCTCGAAGAAGTGTGTCGATGGCGATCATGTTGGGGACGCTCTTGATGATCCATATGATGGTGCCATCGTTGAGGTCCTCTATCTTCATATGTAGCTCCATTGGCCAAGTAGGGGTATGTGGGCGCCTCGGCGTTGTTCAAGGTGGAGTCGAGGTGAGGTTCCGCCATGGTGTCGATGTCGTAGTCGTGGCGGTGCTCCCCCATGACGTCCATGCTTGATGAGCCATTGTCGATGTAGAGCTCGTCGAGGTCGTCCTCAAGGTGGTGCTCCACCATGTCGTCCATGTTGGCGATGCTTGCGGAGCCATAGTCGGTGTAGAGCTCCTCGATGTCGGTCATGTTGGCGATGCTCGCGGAGCCATAGTCGGTGTAGAGCTCCACATGTTCCTCCACATCTGCGGTGCTTGAAGAGGAATCCTCCTCGAAGTGCTCCGTGTACTCCTCCGTATCCTCTTCTTCACTATCCATGTTAGCACGACAAAAGCTATATGGTGGATGTTAGTGGAAGAAACTACCGTCAAGTCTCACCTTGAAGTGATAGAATTGGGTCAACTAACTAAACCAAGAGAATAATTCAATTTGTGTTGGGTACACACACAAAAACACACGCAAAAGCTAGCAAATATGGTGGTAGGTGAGGATGGTGGAAAGCCAAAAGTCAAAATCCGAAATCAAGTTTGTTGTTAAGAGTGGGTAAGCTCCAAAAATCAAATGTCCAAATGGTGATCATGGAAAACACGGAAGATGTGGAACGCACACACGAGATGAACGGGGTTAGTGCGACCAAGGATTGAGCGGAAAAGTGTAAGACCCAAAAGTAAGGGTGCTCGGTGTCACACTAACACAAGAAGAGATCAAAGCTTTGGTTGCAACTTGAGAGACAACAAGATTCACACGCGGCCTCTCTTCTCTTTTCTCTCTTTTGCTTAAAAGCTTTTTACTCTTTTGTATACGGTGGCACTTGCACTCTTTTGTATATCTATGGTGGCACTTCCACTCTTTTGCTCTTTTTGTGTTTTGGCGGCTTTTTCTCGCACTATGTTAGCGTTAGCCTTGCTTTTGCTATCTTGCCACACGAGTGTTTGCTTAGAAGCTTTACTCCACACGACACACACACCTCACAATCGGGGCCACGTGCAATGTCTCGCAACACTTGATAAGCAATGCTCGATAGGATAGATCGCAAAAGGAAGAGGGGCTACAAGGTGGGGAGCAAGTTATACCTAGATGAATATGTTAGGCGGTGTCGGAACACACAACTTGCGAAGATGGCGACGATGGTGTCGTAGTTGCGCCGGAGTCCGGGGTGCCGAAGGTGTCGCCGCGGTGTCGATGTAGACGCGGAAGCTTGTTGGACAAACCTTGCACTCCGAAACGGAAACCGAGCAAAATAAGTCAATGCCCGAAAATTTGGGTCACGACGAGCGATCGAAGGTGTCAAAATTTCGGAGTCGGAAAATTTCGGAAATGGTGTCTAAATTAGAGTCAATATGAAAAGGGATAACTGTGAAAGTTTGGAGTCAAACGGGCGCCGGAAAGTTGTCAAAATTTGGGGCAAAAAGATGAGTCGGAATTGGGCGAAATTGGAACAGCATATGTACAGGGCCGGCAGTGCCGCTGTGGGATGGCCGGCAGTGCCGGGGTGTGCTCGGCGGTACTGCCGGTCTGCGGCTCACGGTAGTGCCGGGGTGGTGCTTGCGCGCGATGCAGAGGATGGACTTGCGCGCGGGTGGGGGCTGCTGCGTGGAGGCGCTGTGGTCGTGGCTTGCTTGGGCCAGCAGGAGGCTGCTCGAGCTGGGGATGGAGGCGGGCGGCGTGGGGCGATTTCCGGCCGTCCAGGTGCGGGCGCGCGGCTTGGTGGCGGGCAGGCCCAGCTTGGGCAGCGCGCGGCGGATGCTGGTGGCGTGGCCTGGCGGCTTGCTGCTGTGTGGCGCGCGCGGGGATGGAACCAGGGAGCGGCGCGGCCGGTTGGGCGAGCAGTGGAGGCGGGTGCGTGGTGGCGGAGCAGAGTCAGGTCGAGCGGGGCGGGGGCAGCGGCCGAGCTGGAGCGAGCTGGTGGGGCGCTGGTTGCTGGTGGGCGGCGGCTTGGTGGCTGCTGCGCGCGGGGCGTGGAGGCGAGCGGATGCGCTGCTGGTCGAGTGGAGCAGGGGCGAACGAGACTCCAGGAGGAAGAAGGAGGCTGGCGGCAGTGCCGGCCAAGCCCCACCGGCAGTGCCGGTTGAGCGGCAGTGCCGGCCTGTCCTGCCCGGCAGTGCCGGCCGAGCAAGAACAGCTCGAGCTGTTCGTCCCAAAACGCGAAAATCGGACGGAAAAACGTCGATTCTGGAAGGAATAGAAGGAATTTGACAGTGAAATTTGGTGGAGATGTAGATCTACCATAGGAACACGAAATCCATGGATCAAAACCACTAAAAACGCAACAAAATCCAGATCTGACCAAAGGCAATTTAGGGCTATTTTTTGGAAATTTTTTGGAGAAATTTTTTGGGGCGAATTTGGGTGGATGGGGGTCAAATCCGGGCTAACCAAGAGCTGCTGATACCATTTGATGAAGGCCTAAGGGCTAGGATGTGCCCAGATCCCACGAATTTGACCAAGTGAGTGGATGAATGGGGTGGAAGAGGATGAAGAGCACAAAATCCAAATAAGAACACACACACACAACCCAACACAAACCAAATTTACTCCCTTGGTAGGTTAGACCAAGCCAATAGAACCACTTCTTAGAGAGACCCTTGGGTAGAATCTAACAAGTGGGAGATTGGTGAGGAGATCTCAACTAGAACTTGGATGAGAGAGGGTAGCCTTGAATCATCCATGAAGAGTAGAAATCACTCAAGAGTGCCTTGATACAAAGGGGATGAAACCCTAGGGAGACAAAGCTCATCTTCATGTTTAAGCTATCATCTTGTCTAACCCTAATTGGGGGAGAGGGATGAGCTATATATAGGCCCAGATCCGTCCAGGGGTAAAAGGGGCATTACAATAAAGTAGTTATGAGCATAGATGATAAATAGACGGCTGAGATGAAGTTGACTTCGATGGGACCGGCAGTGCCGGCGTGCTAGGGGCGGCAGTGCCGGTGGGGCCGGCAGTGCCGGTCTTGCTTGGGCGGCAAGCTGCCGGCCATGGCGGCAGTCGTCGGCCTGTTGGAGGCGGCAGTGCCGGCCTTGTCGTGGCCGGCGGCCGGAGCCCTTCTCCTTCTTCTCGCTTCTTCTTCTTCTTCTTGTTCATGAGCAATGAGGCTTCTTTCCCTCCTCGGCTCCTTGACGCTCCCTTCGGGTCCTTGACGAGATTGGTACCTAATGACATATAGACATAGGCATGAGGTAGCAATCCGTCCAAGGTTATGTCGAGGTCGCCCATAGAGAGGAAGGAGTTCACCTTGACATATATGGCATGGGTTTGTGTTGTTGGTCCACTTGGGGGACTCGTTGGCCATGGTGTAGCGTCAACGATAGGCGGGGCTCCACTTGACGGTCTTGAGGTGGAGGTGTCCGAAGGCCACCCCGCATCATTTCCGGTCGTCGTCCGGTACGAGGGGGCTGGCCCGGTTTCCGACCGGTCGACCGGGCCTATGACCGGGGAGCCCGGTTGTAGGTCCGGTCCGACCGGGTCCTGGACCGGCCAGCGTCCGTCCCTTCCTTGGAGCGCTTCGAGCGACGTCGGCTTTGGCTCCATGATCATCTTCATGTCCAGCTGCTTCTCTCCCAGCGGCTTCTCTCCCTCCCTTGGCCTTGGCGCCTCCTCCTCTCCGAGGTCTTGATGCGGTTTGTACCTAATGACACATAGCACGTCGGCATGAGGTAGCAATCCATCCAAAGGGGTACCAAGATCAAGGGTAGTGAGGAGCGAGTTCACCTCATCATGTAGAGCCTTGGCTCGGGCTCGTGTCATTGGTCCACTTGGGGGACTAGTTGGTCTTGATGGAGTGTCGTCGGTGAGCGGGGCTACATCATCTCCCCCTTGGGAAAGAGTCGTCCTCGACTCGTGGCCTTCCTCATCTCCATGATAGGGTGACAAGTCGGAGACATTGAACGTGTTGCTCACCAAGTACTTGGAGGTGGGGATGTCGATGACGTAAGCGTTGTTGTTGATGCGTTTGAGGACCTTGAAGGGACCATCTCCTCTTGGCTTGAGCTTCGAATTGCGGTCATGAGGGAATCTTTCCTTCCGGAGGTGGATCCAAACGAGGTCGCCTTCCTCAAAGATGCGTTCCTTCTTCTTGGCGTTGAGTCTTGTAGCTTGACGAAGCACATGTTCTTGAATGGTAGCTCTTGTCTCTTCATGAAGTTTCTTGACGGCGGCGGTGCGCTTGTCGAAGTCCATGTTGATCCGCTCATGAAGTGGGAGCGGGAGCATGTTGATGAGGCCTAAGACCCCTTTTGTGGCCCGATCTTGCGGTTGACCCGAAATCCAAAGAGGGATGAGAGGGAGAGCGCGAAGAACACGATGAACACAAAGAACACGAGGAACTCACGCACGCACACCAACCCGATACAATCGATACTTACCCCCGTGGCTCGATGAACCACGCCAATAGAATCAACCCGGGAGAGACGCGCGGTAGAATCCCGGAGTGAGAGATCGGTGAGGGAGATGAATCTAGGAGTGGGAGAGAGAGTGGGTAGCACTAGAATCTCACACACCAAATCCAATCATCCAACAAGGGTAGCCTTGATACAAAGGGGAAGAAACCCTAGGGAGACAAAGCTCATCTTCATGTTTAAGCTATCATCTTGTCTAACCCTAATTTGGGGAGAGGGATGAGCTATATATAGGCCCAGATCCGTCCAGGGGTAAAAGGGGCATTACAATAAAGTAGTGGTGACCATAGATGATAAATAGACGGTTGGGATGAAGTTGACTTCGAGGGGGCCCGGTAGTGCCGGTGTGCTCGGGGCGGCAGTGCCGGTGGGGCCGGCAGTGCCGGCCAGGTAGGGGCGGCAGTGCCGGCCTTGTCGTGGCTGGCGGCTGGAGCCCTTTTCCTTCTTCTTCTTCTTCTTCTTCCATAAACCATGTGGCTTCCCTCTCCTCGGCTCCTTGACGCTCCCTTCGGTTCCTTGACGAGATTGGTACCTAACGACATATAGACATAGGCATGAGGTAGCGATCCGTCCAAGGTTATGTCGCGGTCGCCCATAGAGAGGAAGGAGTTCACCTTGACATATATGGCGGGGGTTTGTGTTGTTGGTCCACTTGTGGGACTCCTTGACCATGGTGTAGCGTCGACGATAGGCGGGGCTGCACTTGACGGTCTTGAGGCGGTGGTGTCCGAAAGCCACCCCGCATCATCTCCCCCCCCTTGGGGAAGAGTCGTCCTCGACTCTTGTTCCTCCTCACCGACGGTGTAGTCCATGACGGGTGTCCCGTGTTGTGGTAGAGGGATAAAGTCGCGGTCGAAGAAGAGCTTGGGGAAAAACAACTTGCAAATGGAAAGCTTGTGGATGCCAATTTTGTGATCGGCGAACAAGAGGCTCTCAATCAAATACGAAGCATCAAGTCGTTTCTCCAAGAGGCATTTGGCAAAAATGGGAACCAAAAGAGTGTCGATGTATCCAAAATGTGGTAGGGCAAAAATTTGTGCATGTAAGAGTGTGCTTTGTAAGGTGTCAAAAATGTGTTGTGAAGTATTGTCCCACACAAATGGAACAATCAAAAGGCAAGTAGCGGCGGCAAAATTTTGGGCAAAATTGCTATGTGCAATGGCAAAGAGATGGAAACTTCTAGCTTGGGAAAGTATGGTTGGCGTGAGCCGATTATGAGTATCCTCAAGTTTCAAAGAATCCATTTCCATTGCCATAGAAGAGATGAGAAATCCAAAGAAGAGCAACTTTTTGTGTGACATGTGGCACAAGATGCATAAGGTGTCTCTCACATGTATGACATGGTCCTTGAGATTCTCGGAGTGTATGATGATAACATCAAGACATACAACAACCATTGTGCCAACAAGATATGTCAAGATATGTTGCATAAGAAGCAAAAGAGGTGACGAGGAATTGGGCCAAACCGAAAGCTCGACACGACAAGCCGAAAACACACGAGGGCGAAGGCTTTTGGGAACATACCCTTTGGTGTGAATCCCATGGGTAAGGCCCTTGTTGGGGTAGCTCTCAATTGCACGTTTCGTCAACTCATGTTCCGTGGCGGTGGAAACGGTCGTCCGTGTACCTACACATGGAAGAAGCAAAACAAAAAGCGTGTGTGCATGGTAGAGGAACACATCATCCATCATGATGTTCCATGCCTTGTGCACATCACCATTAGTGTCAATCAAGATAGTATGAAATGCATGGCGATGGTGCATATGGCAAGAAGGTGCATTCATGGCATGTGGTAACTCATGATCATCAAAAATAGAGAAGGCTATGGGGGCCATCTCATGGGCAATGAAATAAGCATTCTTGCATACCAAGCATAAGAAAGAGCAATTGTTCACAATTTTGGATGCAAGGATCATGGAATGGTGTAAACATTTGGGGCAAAGCATGTGGAACATGTTATCATTGTTGTCGACAACCCTATGTAAAGAGCAAGTGTTCATCAAGGGTGTCACAACACAAGCATGATCATAATCATTATCATTGCAAGCAAGCGGGGAAAATGTGAAGCTCTCATAGCATGGCATGGTCATGTTATCACAAACATTCACTTCCACATGATCAACAATGTTATCAAGCAAAGTATCGCATGGGAAAATGAAAGTAGCATGTGACGTAGCAAATGTATCATCAAGATCATGCATGCACTCATAAGTCATCATGTCCACTAGTGGGATCATGGCATCATCAACACCTATGTTGTTACCTTTGTAGGCCGACTCATTTGAGGTAGGTGTTGTGGAAGTAGGAGGATCCATATGGTCGACATGTCCGTCTTGGAGCAAGCATGGTGAGATATCATCATCGTCATGCACCATGTACATCGTCTCCATGAGCGGGAACTCGTCCTCCGTGGAACCTAGTGCAACATAAGAAGACACAAACGAGGGAGAGGTTAATGTGTTAGCAAAAGCGATGTCCTCCATGGACCTATCATCTACCTCTCGCAACTCACTTTGTGTATCACTCATGTCCTCCAAATGGAAGCACTCAAACTCACATATGGGGTGGAAGTCACTCAACTCACTATCACTCTCACTCAAGTGGGCTAAGTGGCTCTCATCCTCACATGGGATTGGTACCAACTCATCAATGAAGCATAGGGGAGTAGGTTCGACTTGCTCATCTCCATGCGCCTCCGTGGTTGAAGGGAACTTCCCATGCTCAACCATCTCAACTCCATGCGCCTCCTTTGGTGAAGGGAGAATCCCATGCTCACCATGCTCAACTCCATCGCCTCCCAAGTCATCCTCAAGCGGTGGCGCCATGGTGTTGATGAGAGCTAGGCTCGGCTCAACTTCGCCCTTGAGTTCACCTTGGCGATCTTCATCTTGAAGTGTGGGCGCTAAAGGCTTCTTGGTGGCTTGTGCTTGTAGCTTGTCGAAGTAGAGCTTCTTGGCGCTTGGCGTTGTGCATTGCCATGCCACATGACCCTTGGCCTTGCACACCTCACATAGGAGATTGGGACATTCCCGTGGAGGGTGGCCTTGTTGCTTGCACTTGTAGCATCGGAGTCCATAGGCATGTGACGAGGTAGGGGCCATTGTGGTGGTGGCACAAGAGGTGGAAGTCGCCTCATGAGGAAGGTATGCGCGATGTGCACTTGCCATCCTTGGAGTGGTAGGCACCCTATCATGGTGTTTGTCGCCTTCATGTCGAGGCTCTCGTCTTCGTGCTTCATCACCATGTCTTGATGAGTGTCGTCGAAGATCCGTGGAAGGTGTTGGTCGATGGCGCTCATGAAGTGGCTTGTGGCGGCGAGGCTCATGTGGTGACGTATGTCGATGTAGACCATGAGGTGGTAGTGGTCGACGACTATCATGAGATGGTGTGAGTCGATGACGGTCCTTGCCATGCCGAGATGATGGCTCATGCGACTTGGCATGTTGCTTGCGGCGCCTTGTGGAGCTTGGAGAAGAGTGTCGATGACGCTCATGATGGGGACGCTCTTGATGCTCCATATGGTGTACTTGAAGTCGACGATCTTGTGCATAAGCACTCTCATGGTGGCGCCTTGTGGAGCTCGTAGACGAGTGTCGATGACGATCATGATGAGGACGCTCTTGATGCTCCATATGATGAACTCGCCGTAGATGATCATGTGCATAAGCACTCTCATGGTGGCGCCTCGTGGAGCTCGAAGAAGTGTGTCGATGGCGATCATGTTGGGGACGCTCTTGATGATCCATATGATGGTGCCATCGTTGAGGTCCTCTATCTTCATATGTAGCTCCATTGGCCAAGTAGGTGACTAGGTGAGGCTCCGCCATGGTGTCGATGTCGTAGGCGTGGCGTTGCTCCACCATGTCGTCCATGCTTGATGAGCCATTGTCGATGTAGAGCTCGTCGAAGTCGTCCTCAAAGTGGTGCTCCACCATGTCGTCCATGTCGATGATGCTTGGGGAGCCATGGTCGTTGTCGAGCTCCTCGATGTCGGAGATGTCGGTGATGCTTGGGGAGCCATGGTCGTTGTCGAGCTCCTCGATGTCGGAGATGTTGGTGATGCTTGGGGAGCCATAGTCGGAGTAGAGCTCCACATGTTCCTCCACATCCGCGGTGCTTGAAGAGGAATCCTCCTCGAAGTGCTCCGTGTACTCCTCCGTATCTTCATCTTCGCTATCCATGTTAGCACGATGGTATCTATATGGTGTATGTTAGTGGAAGGAGACTACCTCGCACTCTTACCAAGGTAAGATAGTATTGAGGCAATCCACCAAGCCGAAAGCAAGATCAAGTGTATCGGGAACACACGCAAAACCACACGCAAAAGCTAGCAAATATGGTGTTAGGCGAGTGTTGTGGAAAGCCAAAAGACAAATCCAAGATCGAGTATGTTGTTAAAAGTGGGTAAGGTCCAAAAATCAAATGTCCAAATGGTGATCACGGAAACACGGAAAAGATATGGAACACACACACGAGATGAACGGGGTTAGTGCGACCAAAAAGTGAGCGGAAAAGTGTATGAAGCCCTTAAGCAAGGGTGCTCGATGTCACACTAACACAAGAAGAGATCAAAGCTTTGGTTGCAACGAAGAGACAACAAGATTTACACGCGGCCTCTCTTCTCCAATCTCTCTTTGCTTAAAAGCTTTTTCTCTTTTGTATATGGTGGCACTTGCACTCGTTTTTATCTTTGGTGGCACGTGGACACTTTTGTATGTATGGGCATATGGATGTATGGATGTATGGTGCTACTCGCACTCTTTTTGTGTTTTTGGGGCTTTTTCACGCACTATGTTAGCGTTAGCCTCGCTTTTGCTATCTTGCCACACGAGTGTTTGCTTGGATGCTTTACTCAACACGATACACACACCTCACAATGCGGGGCCACGTGCAATGTCTCGCAACACTAAACAAGCAATGCTCGATAGGATAGGTCGCAAAAGGAAGAGGGGCTACAAGGTGGGGAGCAAGTTATACCTAGATGAATATGTTAGGCGGTGTCGGAACACACAACTTGCGATGATGGCGACGATGGTGTAGTAGTTGCGGCGGAGTCCGGGGTGCCGAAGGTGTCGCCGCGGTGTTGATGTAGGCGCGGAAGCTTGTTGGACAAACCTTGCACTCCGAAACGGAAACCGAGCAAAATAAGTCAATGCCCGAAAATTTGGGTCACGACGAGCGATCGAAGGTGTCAAAATTTCGGAGTCGGAAAATTTTGGAAATGGTGTCTAAATTAGAGTCAATATGAAAAGGGATAACTGTGAAAGTTTGGGGTCAAACGGGCGCCGGAAAGTTGTCAAAATTTGGAGCAAAAATTGGAGTCAGAATTGGGCGAAACTTGCACAGCGTATACAGTCAGGGCCGGCACTGCCGGGGTGGGACGGGCGGCACTGCCGGAGTGCGTAGGCCGGCACTGCCGGGTCGATCGGCCGGCAGCTTGCCGGTGAGTGGATGCTGCTGCGATTTCTTGCGCGAGCGTGGATGCTTGGGCGTGGGCGCGCTTGCAAGGCGAGATGCTTGGATGTGCGCGCGGGGGCGAGGCAAGATGGCCGGTGGTGGCTTGCGCGGGGCGAGGCTGCGCGGCGCGTGGCTCTGTGCGTGCGAGGCGATTGGGGCGGCCGGCTGCTGCTGCTCGAGCGGAGGCGGGGCCAGGGGCGGGGCGGTGGCAGCTGGTGGTGGTGGTCTGGTTTGGGCGGGAGCGGGCGGCGTGCGCGGCGGCTTGGGCGTGCGGAGGTGGTGGGCGGCCGGGAGCAGCGTGAGCGGAGGAAGGCCAGCGGCGCGTGCGCGCGGGACGGGCGGCGGTGCGGTGGGCGGAGGTGCCGGTGAAACGGGCCGGCGGTGCCGGTCAACCACGAGCTGGATGAACGGGACGAACACGCGGCGGAAATATGAGGAGAAAATCGTCGATTCGGAGCGAGATACAAGGAATTGAGCTGTGAAAATTGGGGAAGATGTAGATCTACCATAGGAACATCAAATCCATGGATCAAAACCACTAAAAACGCAACAAAATCCAGATCTGACCAAAGGCAATTTAGGGCTATTTTTTGGGGATTTTTTGGAGAAAATTTTTGGGGCGAAATTGGATGGGTGGGGGGTCAAATCCGCGGAAACCAAAGGCTGCTGATACCATATGATGAGGCCTAAGACCCCTTTTGTGGCCCGATCTTGCGGTTGACCCGAAATCCAAAGAGGGATGAGAGGGAGAGCGCGAAGAACACGATGAACACAAAGAACACGAGGAACTCACGCACGCACACCAACCCGATACAATCGATACTTACCCCCGTGGCTCGATGAACCACGCCAATAGAATCAACCCGGGAGAGACGCGCGGTAGAATCCCGGAGTGAGAGATCGGTGAGGGAGATGAATCTAGGAGTGGGAGAGAGAGTGGGTAGCACTAGAATCTCACACACCAAATCCAATCATCCAACAAGGGTAGCCTTGATACAAAGGGGAAGAAACCCTAGGGAGACAAAGCTCATCTTCATGTTTAAGCTATCATCTTGTCTAACCCTAATTTGGGGAGAGGGATGAGCTATATATAGGCCCAGATCCGTCCGGGGGTAAAAGGGGCATTACAATAAAGTAGTGGTGACCATAGATGATAAATAGACGGTTGGGATGAAGTTGACTTCGAGGGGCCCGGCAGTGCCGGTGTGCTCGGGGCGGCAGTGCCGGTGGGGCCGGCAGTGCCGGCCAGGTAGGGGCGGCAGTGCCGGCCTTGTCGTGGCTGGCGGCTGGAGCCCTTTTCCTTCTTCTTCTTCTTCTTCTTCCATGAACCATGTGGCTTCCCTCTCCTCGGCTCCTTGACGCTCCCTTCGGTTCCT